>NW_027272821.1:0-17916 GCF_040938485.1 Diadema antillarum
CACTTCTCGTACTTCTCTTGTAGTAATTAATCAGAAAAGTACTAGATGGAAAAATTAATCATGTCAGTTGGACATCTGTATTGTATTTGCTGTTACCCTTGTAGTGGTGCTGAGATGATTGTTTATCAAGGATGAACGGTGTTGACTTTAGTTGTCAATACCTGGGCGATGTGAATGATCATATGTACACTAGACTGTTTATTCTAATTCAACTAATATCTGATTGTTCTGTTATCATAGAGATGAAAGAATTAAGATGCATCATGGAAAATGAAGTCATGATGAAAAAGAGTCTAAAAGTCTTTGGCATTTGAGCAAACGTAACCTTCTCACATTTCTCATGATTTGTGTGAATGTTTTTGCTGTTCAAGGTCAAAGAGAAAGAAGAAGAACTGCAAGCGAAAGAGTCTGAACACAAGACTACTGTGGCGAAACTGGAGTCTCAGCTGGAGGAGGTGCAGAACAACCTTTCCACCGTCATCGTCGAGCTCAGTGAGCCGGAGGCCAAGAGGCGGAGGATGTCGGAGAACCAGACCCAGGAGCTCGAGTCATATCCTTCCAGTCACTCAACGGACAGTGTCCTCACTAGCCCGTTAGATCCGTCCCTTAGTTTTGAAATGCCACGTCCTGGTTTCCGCAGTTCCCTGAACTCGTGAGGCAGGAGAGATGTATCTATGCCCCGACTCGGGGCTGATCTCACATAGGCTTAGTTCTAGTTTTTGGCATCTAATGCTTTCCAGAGCTACATTTCTTTCTCCATACCTAAGGTGTGCCTGTTTGTAGCAGGGTTAAATAGTTTGTAGACAATTGCTGTGCATCTTTATGTCTATATCCCTTATCTATTATTATTGGTTATCTATCTTTATCTAGTGAACTGCCAGAGATCAAGAGAAGGGAGGCCCAAAATAGATGAAATTACATGTCTGAGTAAGTTTGATAGGGCTTGAATTATGTCTGCTGCTTCAAGTGAAGAACAACAAAATTTTGAAGTCATGCAATTTTGTTTTTTAAAATGTGTTACTGAAACCAGTTTCTGAAAAGAGGAGATAAGTCTAGACATTATAAACTTCCGAATGAGAATTAAGATAACTTTTGCAAGTGTATTTGTAGGCACTACCGCTGATGTAAAGAAAAGAACATTGGTGCCAAGTGCTACAATATTTTACAAATCAGCACTCATTATGTTGTCAAGGTGAAGCAGCCATATGTGACCAGTGACAACGGTTTCAGGCAAAAGTCGGGAATTTTGAAAATTTATTTTTTCACTGAATCACATTGCCAATTTCCTAAGCTTTGCATTGATATAAAACACTTCTATTCTTTGGCACCATAAGTTGGCAAAGAAAGTGAAATAAGATGCACTTTTTAAGTTGTTAGACTGACAAAAAATTGCGAGAAAACAGGCTTTGAAGATTCATCTCTTTCTCAAAGACAGTGTCCGAGCGGCGATGCGAGGTGAGAATCACCCATCCGTACGATGGTGCCAATCGATGTTAAGCTCCGCCTCTAGCAACCACATCGCCTTCTAATTGGCTCACTGAGAGAGTCAAATTTCCCGGGCACCTTCCTCGGAGCTCAGCGTATGGAGCCGAAAAACAATGCGTTTCGCTCGGGTTTGTTTACCAGTACGTCTTTCAAGATGGCAGATATGATAATTGCATGCATGTTGTACGTGTGTATGATGCACGCATTACGCAATGGCATCCACGCGCCATGACCGTGTGCATGTAACAGGAGCGGGTGGCGAATCCACATATTTACAAATCGCGTTTTCATTGTGGTTGATTTCTCTTTATCATTGGCGACCCTTTAGAAGGCAGAAAATTGCCAGAGCTTGCAAGGGTCACGCTTCATATTTGTTTTGTTTTTACAAGCTGTGCATATGTTGCTTTGTTCGGTGGTGTTTATTATATTCAAACAAACAAACAAACAAACACGACTCGTTAGTTTGGTGCAATCTTGACGTGTAGTATTTGAATATAACTGATCACGTGACCTCTCCTTTCCTCTCGTCTACCTTCCCTTGAGTCAGCCTGCTGTCATAATTTTTACTACATGTACAAGTTTGTACAAGTTAGTTTTCTTTTCACACGATTATGTCATGCTACATGCTTTTTGTTATGCCTCCGCAACGAAGTGGCTGGAGACATTATGTTTTCGGGTCGTCTGTCTGTCCGTCCGTCCCGTTTTGTTTTTGTCGATATCTCAAGAACCGTGTGGTGGTTTTACATCAAACTTGGTATGAGGGTATATCCTTGGGGATAATACTTTGTGTGGATTTTAGGGTCACAGGGTCAAAGGTCAAAGGTCACAGGTTATTTTATGAAGAAATAAAAAATTGAAATTTCATGTTTTTCTCCATATCTCGCAAATGGTTCGAGGTATCTTCATGGAACTTAGTATATATGCTTGTACCGATGGGCAGTGATTATCTAGGGAAGTTGGGGGTCATGGATCAAAGGCCAGGGGGTCAAAGGTCACGGTCAACTCCTCAAAATATCACTACTTTCCTTAAAATGCAATATGCCTGAAGGTTTTTTTTTTTTTAAAACTTGATGTATGGCATGTATTACCCAATATATATTTTTGGGGAAGTTTCTTGCCAAAAGGTCAAAGGTCAAAAGGTCAAAGGTCAAGTGAAAGTGCTAAATTGCATTTTTTCCTCCATATCTCGAAAGTAACTCAAGGTATCATCATGAAACTTACATATTTATGCATGTTCTACCTAACAGTGATTATCTGTGGAACTGTGAGGTCAAAGGTCAAACGAAAGGTTTAGATAATGCTATTTTCCCATTTGATACTGAAATTATACTTTTTCTCAATACCTTGAAAATTACTCAATGCATAAACTTATAAAAGGGTCAAAAGTCAAGTAAAAATCATCAGTTCCCCAAATACCTGCACTCTGACATTTTAATCATTCATCCAATTGAACCTAGTTCTAGGAAAGTGAACATTGAGCACATTTGTGTCAAACCTGTCATTTCAGTATTTTGCCAGTTGTGTGAAACTGTCATCACACATTGTCAAGACATTGTACTATACACCTATTAGGAGAACCATGCATTATGGCGGAGGCATATCAGTCGCCGTAGCGATATATCTAGTTTCACTTCCGTTGTCGAACATTGCGGTAGAATAGTTTGGATAGAAAGCCAAACGAAGAGCACGCAGTGCAGAGCGAACGTATCTATTATAGCAAGAACAATGGAGCATGCATAATCATGCACGCGTGGACAAAGCATTCCCGAAATGCTGCAACTGGTGTCTCTGAAAGCCGAACTATGTGAATGTGTGTGACGCACCAGCCAATTGCATGCGAGACCCTGCGCCGTAGCAACACTGGGGATATTGGCGTGGCGTTCGAAAGAAGCTCGAAACTGACGAGTGCGATCCAACATAGGGTGCTTAAAATTCCATTTTCGACAGGAAAAACTTAGTTTTATGCTATGAAATTTAGTGTAGATGTAGAAAACATATCAAAGATTCAATTTCTGCAAAAAACCTAAATCGGCAAAAATAATGGTCAAAATCTTGGTACTCCGCCTAGGAGGGAATTTGCTCTTGCGACTTTTGCCTGAAACCATTGTCGCGGATCACATATATTTAGATATTACTTGTGTATTTACCTTACTTTCAGTTTCTTTACCAGACAGGTTTCAACCATATTTACTCGGAAACTTCAGAAGATTTTCGCAGATGATTTCGTTAAAATGTTCTATGGCATTCCTGTTCATAAGTCAGATGTTGTAATGTGTAATCAAGTATGGAATGAATAAAGTTTTTTTTTTTTCATACCATAAAAATATGTTAGGAATGGATTGAACATGTGCACCATCTGCACTCAAGCATAGCAGTATGCGCTACATGCACCAGTGCATATGCTTTAGTATGCTAGAGTAGTATTGCATGCTTGAGTAGTATTGTGCAATGAACACAGCTGGTCACCTTGAAGTATGCATGTTTGTCTTCCTGAGGGCAAGCAAGTCGGGGAAACTTTCTTTCATAAACAATGGGCCGGTATAATGATGTAGAATTCTTAATCTCATTTCAGTTCTGTTGATCCCGTTGAGCAATTGCTAAGTCAAAGTGTCGCTATGTCGGGCATGCTTTTCTCTCTGTCAGTTTCAACCTGCTGCAATGGTATGCACAAAATTTGAGTATTTTAGTTAGCTGATATGTTGGAGTGTTGTCGGTAAAATGCAATGTGCATGCCTGGTATCTTGAACCAGACTCTGCAAACTCGAGTTTGCATTCTCATTTCTGAGTTTGGTATTTCATTGATATCCCAGCTTTAACACCCCCCACCCACAACAGCCTGGGTATTATTGTTTTTGCAGGGGTTAATTCTGTGTCTGATTTGTTGTTGTTGTATTCTTTACACTCTGCATGTCTTATGTAAATCAAAATCACACTTTCCTTGACCTGGATGTATTCACGCTGAGGGAATCTCAGACCAGATTCAACGAGCTCTTCAAGGAGTTCGAGTCCATGCGAGAAGAGAAGAATAAAGAAATACACTCCCTGAAGGTGAGTCATGATGCTGTTTGTACAAGCAAAATGAAAAAAACTAAAAAAGGGCGCCTAATATACAGTGATGTACACCCAGTGATTAATTAAAAAAAAAAAAAAAAAATTATATAATATATCAAACATATGCGTGTAACAGTAGTCAACATACCAAAGGGTGTGGATGGTATTTTCATATAGAACTTTTTGTTTTGTTTTGTTTTTTGTTGTTTGTCTCCTATTCCACTCTTATCTAATTCTGCTAGGATCGGAAATCTTGCCCCCCCCCCCCCCCCCCTTTGACTCAGTTCTACTCCTCTGGGTTACTATTATTGGAAAAGCAACTTTCAGTGTCTTTTATTTTTCCCCATTTTGTACTTTATGAGGGTCAGTTTCTTCTCTATGGTGTATTTGTTTGCTGGTGTTACCTTCTTTTCTTTGAGCATGTTTGTCTCTTAAAACTGATTCTGACTCTCTCTTCTTACAGGTCCGTATGGAAGAATTGGAGGAGACTCGCATCGCTAAAGAGATCCTCGCTGCCCAGCACCAAACTTTCAAGTATGAGATGGAGGCTCAGATCAACGAGCTGAAAGAAAAGTGAGTTCTCCTGCATTGTGTCTGTCCTAGTTGAGTAATGCTGGAGATAGAGAGATGACATTGATTTGTAAAATGCTGCTGCACTTGACATTAATGTTATTTTTGTTCTCTCTCTCTCTTCCTTTCTCACCTATTGGTTATGACACACCTTTCGTAGCCTAGAGTTGTCACAATTCACTCTCATATATTTTCATGTGTAGTTAAATAACAGTTGTTTTGTCAAAATATCAGCAAAGCACAACTGGTAATTTTTTTTTGCATTTGGCCGAGTAAGATGATTTTGTCATGTTTTTAATTCTGCAGAATCAAACCTTAAAATAGTGTTGCGTATAACTCGTTCCAATTTAGAAAAAAAGGTTGTTCGTTTAATTTTTGCACTAGTATCTTGTCAAATTCTTCCATTTTTGCAGTAATTGAGATTACATTAGGAACCACACATGATAATACATAGGGAAGGAAATGCTTTACAGATGATATATGTACAAACTTAATCCTTCCGACAGTCATAAAGGTTAGACAGAGATGAGGTCTTGACATGGTTATTTTTGTTTAGTTGCATGTTTATTATGCTGTCTCTTCCAGTATGGACCAACAGTAAGTGTATCAATCAAGTCATGCATAACTCTTTGCTCAAGTACCATTAAAGAGCCATATCGCCTCTGTGATGCGGCATAGATTTGAGCATGCATCTTTCTTGTCATCCAACCTTCACACAGAGAGCTGTCTCTGTCCGACGAGATGGATAGTTTGAGGCGAGATCTCGAGCACCACAAGAGGTCGTTGATGAGAGCTGTACAGGACAAAGAGGTTGCTGTGGAGAAACTCCAAACACTCCAGACTGAGTAAGCCAAATACAACATTCTGTGGGTTTTAATAACTTGACAAGTGCTTGTTTTGTTCCAATCTCCTATGCTACTATACAAATGATGCACGTGTCTGAGTGCGTCGGTAGGAATTGTGTGCATAAGGTAACTATTGAATTGATCAATACATGATGGTGCAGCTGAGTGGTTTAGACTTATTTCCATAGTAACAGCATGCACATCGTTCCTGCTGATGCACAGTAAGACATGTATCATCTGTTTTATAGAAATTTTTGCCAGAAATAATGCACTTTTTGGGGGGACATTTGTCAAATTTATTGGATGCATGCCTCTCCATCTGCTTCTGATAAAGTACATAAACTCTTGCTACAAGTGTGTGATAGTTTATTTACAGAGGCTATTGTCTTTGATCATAAAAGCGTTTATTTGACATGAACATGTGGCCAGTAAATGTCAAAGCAAGGCTCTTGACTAAAGAGATTGCAGAATTTTCTCGACCTGGTCTAAATTACACCTTGGGCACTAAAGAGGTGCTGTCAGCCTTCAAATGTCCCTATGACTGGCACACACAGTCACTTGTTTTCCCCCCATCTATCCAACTTGCAAGCATTTATCAAGTCAAAAGGCCATTACAAGTCCATGTCAATGAGTCTATTATCACACATATCACATATTATGACATTGCAACAAACTGAATTTGAATAAGGATAATAGTGTTCTCCAAAACAAACAAGAAATCCTGGGGTGCTAAAAGAACAATAAACAAGATGGAAAATGACAATGGAAAGGTTGATACTGATACTGATGCTATCAATGTTAGTGACCATAGTAATGAAGATCATCCGGAGGTATGCACGGAAGAAAGTAGAAAAAAATCATGGTGACAATACCGATAATACTGATGATGAAGATGATGATGATGATGGTGATAATGATGACGATGGTGATGACGTCTAAGCAGATTAAATCATGGTGACAATATTGATGGTGATGATGGTGATGATGATGGTGGTGATGATGATGATGACATTTAAGCAGAATAAATCATGGTGACAATACTGATGATGATGATGGTAATTATGATGATGATGATGATGATGATGATGATGACAGTGATGATTAGGAGGAGGAGGGACAGGAGGATGACCATTATGAAATGATGATACGTTTTGATTTTATTCCCCTTGACAGGTATGACCAAGTAAAGGCCAACCAGGAGATTTTACAGGAGAGCTTGGATCAGCTGATGGAAGAATTAGAAAGGTAGGCAAATCGTCATGGTCCATATCAATCAGAGCAAAATCACTATCTTCGTTGTTATATCAACTTTTATAAAAGGAAAATTGAGCAAAGAAAATTGGATTCAGTCGAGATAGTTTAATAAGTGTGACAGACATTGCTCCTAACAAGTAAGCTTTAGAAAAAAAAATGGTGGCATGGGGCAGAAAATTAGAGACACTGAGGAATTATTGAATCAAAATCCAGTCAATGTTATCAAGTTTTTAAACATACACTCCTCATAACCCTTATCTCTTTTATACAGCAGTTCTGACCTTCTGACTTCATTTTGCATTCATTCAACAATGGACATCCTATTATCTGTAATACAATTTACATTTTCTGACTTCATTTTGTATTCATTCAGCAATGGACATCCTATTATCTGTAATACAATTTCATTTTCTGACTTCACTTTGCATTCATTCAACAGTGGACATCCTATTATCTGTAACATAATTTCATTTTCTGACTTCATTTTGCATTCATTCAACAATGGACATCCTATTATCTGTAATACAATTTCATTTTCTGACTTCATTTTGCATTCATTCAACAATGAACATCCTGTTATCTGTAATACAATTTCATTTTCTGATTATATTTTGCATTCATTCAACAATGAACATCCTATTGTCTGTAATATAGGTTTATTTTCTGACTTCATTTCGCATTCATTCAGCAATGAACATTCTATCGTCTCCAATATGGTTTCTTTTTCTGGCAGTCTGGCCTTCATGACCAGCCACTCAATTCCATTACCTGGCCAAAGCTTCAGTTTTGCCATTTGTAGTGTTTTTTGGGAAATCTTAGCAGAGCTTTGATTTTAATAGACGAGAGGATGATTACCGTCAGTAAACTGATGGAAAAAAGTCTCAGTGCTGCTGGCCTTGCTCGAGTCCAAGAAATGTACAATGATGACATGAATAATGACTGCCTCCTTCGCTTAACCCCAAGCAAGAGTCTCGTCTTGGGTTTAGTCAAACGGTCAAGCAGAGGTCATCTCTTTTTTAACTAAAAAAAAATATATTTCTCATCACTGCTAGGACATCTGCCCTGGAGAGCGCTCACTTCAAGGAGAAGCAGGACTTGAGATCGCAGCTTGAGGGGGAACATGAGGAGAAATCTAAGCTTAGCAAGGTATGGAAGAGGTCAAGTGGGATCAGACTCTTACTTAATGGGGGGGGGGGGGCAGAGTTTTACCTTTCGTAGGACATGTAGTAATTTCTTCCAATATTTCTGAACAAGTTGTTTTTTGTTTTATTCATTACTTAAACATAACTGCACCTATGGGGGGGGGGGCTCCCAGGCCCCACTTTAGATCTCGGCTGTCATCTGCGCGATTGTGACGAAAAATTGGCACACATATTGCCTGCAACATAATCTACAAAATTGTAAAGTTGATTTTTCAAATAATTATTATTTATACCAATTTATGCATGATGTACGTGTGAAATCAGACTATTTGCTATAAATCACTAATTAAGGCTCCAAAAAGACATATTTTTGGTGTAAATACTCTTTCTAGTAATGCAGTAATGCAGTTTCTAGTAAAGCAAATGACAGTGAAAAAAAAAATTGTAAGTATTTTATTGTTTTTTTATTTCTTACGTATTTCTGTGTTTTTTAACCTTTTTTTTGTTTTTTATTGCTTTTCTCAATGAAATTTGAAGTTATTGTTAATCAACTTAAAGGACAAGTTCACCTTCATAGACATGTGGGTTAAGTGAATGCAGCAATATTAGTAGAACACATCAGTGAGAGTTTGAGCAAAATCGGACAATCCGTTAAAAAGTTATGAATTTTTGAAGTTTCTGCTCAGTCACGGCTGGATGAAAAGACAACAATAGCTTGTGATGTCACATGAGTACAACGATATAAAGAAAGAATAAAGAAAATTCAACATATTTCCATATTTCTCGCATAACAAAAGAACACTCGACTTCTCTCTTTCAGAAGGCACGGGGAATAACATTACCCTTAACATACGTCAGTAGCAAGTCGAAGAAATTTGCACTTTATTCAAAAAGTAAAGTTTTGTGAAATTCTCTTTTTATTTTCCTTACATAGTTGTATGCATGTGACATCATACACTGTAGTAGTCTTCTCTTCCAGCAGTGACTGCGCAGATACTTAAAATATTCATAACTTTTGAACAGATTGTCCAATTTTCCTCAAACTTTCACTGATGTGTTCTACTAATATTGCTGCATTCTTTCAATCCTTATGTATATGAAGGTGAACTTGTCCTTTAATAAGGCTGGTATTGCTCCGACTAGAAGATTCTTTGATACAGATACCTGTTACTTGGTATGTCCCAAAGACAGGTCCCAGATGTCTGATTACTGTGTCACAGAGGTTATTGCTACTAATGACGAAAGTCTGTCTGATAGCCAATACTGTTGTGTGTATGTCGTCCGGCACCTTAGTATAGGTAAATGAGGTATAAAGAAGCTCTGCAGATATATAGACACTGGCAAAGTTGTCTGACACCTAGAAAATTTCATCAGAACAAAATATCCCCTGAAGCAGACTCGGTGAGGATCAACTGTCTAAACCTATCCTCGTATCGATGTCGGAAAATAGTTGCACCTAGTATAAATCACCCCTGTGTGTAAAATTATACCATAAATAACGGTGTATTAACCGCACTTTTCTTCCCGCTAAAACTGGTCAGAATTCAAGGTGTGGTTTATACACCATTGCAGCCAATACCTACTGAATATCTGCATGAAGTGTGCGGACAATGTGCAGTTTTCAGTGTTCGAAATAATTCTACTTTTCGTTAGACATTCTGTAGCCTATAATCTATGCGGAGGATGCAGCTATTGTCTTTCCTGTAATGCTAAATGGCTGATGTGGCAAGACTGTTGTCTTTGCCAAGTGATTCATCTGATGCAGCGAGACTGAACAGGGGATGCGCGCAAAGCATCCACCGCCTATATTCACTCGTCTTGCTTTAGTCATTGTTTTGTTATTATTGATTTTAATCTGCAACAGTTTTTCGTACGAAAACTGCCACAGATTCAAAATCGATAATGAGAAAATGACTAAAGCGAGCCCAGTGGATATAGGCGGTGGGTGCTTCCACTGTCTTGCTGCATCAGACTTATTAGCCGAGACGATAGTCTCGCTGCATCAGATGTTTAGCATAACAGCAAAGACAATAGCTGCATCCTCCACCTAGCTTATGGGCTAGGCATTCCACTGTATATTTCCTTTTTCTTTTTTACGGCACAAAAATCACTCATTTTCTCCCCCAAGCATCTCACTCTATTCAACCAACATGCCAGCAGTATCTCCACCCATTACTGTATATGGCAGTTTATAGCCAGTATCTGCGCTAGTTGGCAGACTGTCATTTTTTCCCCCCCGGCAGCCGTGAAAGGGGTTGCAGTTAAGACATTGATGCGGTTAATACACCGTTAGATAAGCTACATCCTGACATTTAAGAGTAACCACTCACATTGAAGCATCTGTTCCTGTCTACCCCCAACAGGAAGTTTCGAGACTGAAAGAAAAGAACGAAGAAATGTCGCTGGAGAATGCAAAGTTGGTCGGTCACCAGAATTCCAAGCAGAAAATCCACTATCACATGCAGGTCAAGAATCAAAATATGGAGCTCTCCAAGGTAAGAAGTTTGCTTATTTTTCCTTTTTCCTGATTCATGTCTACAATTCAACTAGCAGAAAGTCAAAGTATTGTGTGGCAATCTCAAGGATCTGATTTCTTTGTCTTGTACTTTTAAAAAAAATGAAGTAACAGATTGAATTAAGAGGAAGGGACTTGTCCTAGAAGAGAATTTCTGTATCTGTGTTAGTGATAATCCATATGCCTTGCAGTGCCAAGGCAAAAGAGAGAAGTGTTTCTTGCGAGAGTTGCAGCATTTTATATCCCAGGCCACTACTGGATAAGATTGCTGAGTGACATCATTGTTGCACGACCAAGATAGATATCTTCATTTGTCCACTGGAAAGTGGGTTTGATGATTAGCCTGAAATAAAAAAAGTCATAGTTTTCAATCTGATTTCATAGAGTACATATGTCCAAGAGTTCTAAGGAATTTCATTGAACTTTGTTCTTGAAATTGAAATGTGAAGTTCTTGCATTCTGGAGGTAATTTTCCTGTTGTGCATGCATGTCATTTAAAATGTGTGGAAACAAAATTTTGTGACTCTTGGTGGCATGGTTGTGTGGGCAAGTCTTGATGTTTGTGTGTTACAAGTTGCATACCTGGCATACCTGGCCATGCCCACTGAAAATTCATTGAAAGTTGTAAGTCACATCAATATTTTGTTTTTTCCAATAAACTGCGATAAGTTCCCCACAAAACAACGTAAAAGTGCTCTGTCAAGCTGACTTTGGGTGAGGGGTAATGGATTGTATAGATTTTATGATTCTTCCAGCAATGGTTCAACTTCCTTGTACTGGTGTGGTGGATGTACAGTCCAACACCCATGACCATATCCCATGCTGATCACAGAGTGCTTTTGAAACTGACCTACTGATTAGACCTCTGTGTTCCGTCACTGCTGTGTTCAATGACCAGTGAATTCAGAGAGAGTGAACCGCTCATGAGACAATTGCCAGTGAAGTTGCATTGACAATGGTTCTTGGTTGAGAGATACATGTACATTACGAGTAAGGCAGCATGAAGAAAAATGACCACACACCGATGATGGATGATGATGATGATGATGATGATGTGTGGGATAATGATAAAGACTTCCAGTAGCCTCACTAGACACCTTTGTCAAGTTTCTGAAATGTTATTGGATAAAACTGCCTGGCCATGATTGTGTAGATTACTTGCATGTATTTGTGGGTTTTTTTTTCCTTTTAATTCGATATACTGTATATTTGTTTCTTCCTTTGACTAATACACGGAAACAAGAGATCATAGAAAGAAAAAATAAAAATCTGTTCATTCAAAGAACTAATGATAAGAAACAGAAATTGAAGATTTAGAAAAAGAGAATACTCAGTGTCCGAGGGAAAATCTAAACAAAAGGAGATTGGACACCAAGAGTTATGACCATGTTGATGTCAGAAAATAAAACATAGGGTCCTACTGCCATAGCCAGAGAGCTACAGATACAAATCATTTGACTGATCGATCATGTGTTGAGTGCTTATGATTTATTTCATATTCTATAAGCAAATATTTCCATATTGTCTTGGTAAAGGTTTTTTTTTCTCTCTCTCTCATCCTCAACTTCACTCCTGCTCAAGATATAATGCAAAGGATTTATTCATACTTATTATTTGAGACAGAGAATTTAGGTGGTGATGTAAACATATAATGTATGTGAGGAATTTTATTCTATGTTTATTACTTTGTTAATTGTTTTGTGTGTTCCAAGCAGACCAAATGACAAGTTCTGTTCATAGTATGTTTTATATGCAAGATATAGTATGTAGTGGTGTGCACAACTCACAGTATGTTGAATTGCCCTGACAATGTCTTTGTCATGGGATGTATAGTCATAGTCAGCTGACAATTGTACAAAGCAGTCATAATTTGCCTGGTTCTCTCTAGTGTTTGCTGAAATGTGCATACTCTGTATACTGGATATAGATTACAATTTGTGGATAAAGCTGAATATAATGAAATAGTGTAGGATTTAACATATTGAAGTTATAACTGTAGGACTGTAGTCATATATCCTAGTTGTACCCATAGGCAGTTTAAAACATCAAGTAGACTTTTAAACATCTGTGTGCTTTGAGTGTCGATTGGCACAAGAATTCCCTTATCGCTGTACATTCTGTCCAATGTCCATTGCACAGATAGGGATAAAAAGGTACTTTTTCCAAAATTATTTTTATCTGCATTTCTTATGGCTATCAACATCGGAAATTCACAGTGGGCAATACTTTTATTGGGGGGGGGGGGGGGGGGCGGGGTGGTGGTGATGTGAGTTCTTTGGTGTTATACCGAGGTAATTTAATGACAGATGGAGAAGGCAATTGAATTTCAATTCATAAGTGGGATTTTCAACATGATCCTCCCCTCCTGGCAGTATCTTAGAATTAATGAGCTCAGCCTGCTAACGAACTCAAGAAGCATTCGATACAACCCTCCTTCTCCCCTCCCATCCCCTCCCCTTCCCTAATTTCGTATTTCGTTCTTGGTTTGCGATGTGGAGGGGCTATATTGCGCAACTTGACCCATTTCTTTTCCTCGAAACTCTATTTACCCTGAATCCTGGGGCAAAAAAAAAAGAGGAAAAAGAAAAAAAAATCCTCTGGCATACCTGTGTACTGCTGCAGTTAGGCCAATCTTTGCTGGATTTTGCTGCCTACCTAATGTGGTGTGAATTGATCAATGTGCATTTCATGGAGCCCTGCACTCAGTGGTCTGCGTCACTGCTTGTTAGTGTTTATGTAGAGAGCGTTAAAGGTGCAGTCCCCATTCATAGGACACTATTGGGCCTCCTTTAACCACACGCACACATGCAAACACACACAAACATACACACACACACACACACACACACTTACAAACAACGAGTAAACAAACAAACAAACAAACCCAAATTTTCACTGGCTTGACATGACCATCGTTCAGTCATTTGGACAGAACTTGATTAGTAATGTTTGTGTTTGATTGTTTATTTGTTTGTTTGTTTATTTGTTTGTTTGTTTATTTGTTTGTTTGTTTATTTGTCTCAGAGGGTTCTAGGAACAGTACCCCCTGGAAAACCACCCTCCGGATGACTACCACCCGGATAATTACCCCCCAGGACAATTCCCCCCTAGGGCAACTACCCCCCGGACAACTACCCTCCAAGGGCAATTACCCTCCAGGGTAATTACCCCCTAGGACAACTACCCCCCGGACAACTACCCTCCAAGGGCAATCACCCCCCAGGGCAATTCCCCCTTAGGAAAACTACCCCCTGGATAACTACCCCTCGGATAACTACCCCTCGGATAAATACCCCCTCGGATAACTACCCCCTGGATAACTACCACCCGGATAACTACCCCCTGGATAACTACCCCCCGGAGAACTACCCCCTGGTTAACTACCCCCCGGAGAACTACCCCCTGGGTAACTACCCCCCAGGATAACTACCCCCCGGATAACTACCCCCCGGATAACTACCCCCTGGATAATTACCCCTCGGATAATTACCCCCCGGATAATTACCCCCCGGATAATCACCCCCCCCCCCCCCCCCCCCCGGATAATTACCCTCCGGATAACTACCCCCCCCCCCCCCCCCCCCCCGATAATTACCACCAGGATAATTATCCCCAGGTTAATTACCCCCTCCTCCGATAACTAGACCCCAGATAACTTCCACCCGATAACTACACCCTCCGATAACTTCCCGAGGATGATTACCCCGGATAAGCAAGCCTACAACTCCCCCTCCCCTATAACTATCAAGACGAAAATTACCCCAGGACAGTGCACCACGCCAATTACCCCCTGGGTAACTACCTCCCGGGTCATTGCCCCCCCCCCCCCCCCCCCCATCTTACATTTAATAAAAAGAATATCATTACTACAGGAAACGAAGTTCTTTGTATTATTTGCCAGGAATCACGGAGATGCCATACTGATACATCATTTTATGAAAACAACATCTTAAAGATTTACGATTTGTATCGTTTGCACTTAGGACAATTTATGTAAAAGCTTAATTTCTCCCTCTGTATTTTGACTCTATGTTCATAAAAAAACGAAGCTGTCCCTTCATATCCTACCCGGTAATCCAGTAAATGTCAATGCCTTTAACCAAACTATTTTCGCTAAATCTGTATTTTCTTTTACTGTTCCGAAATTTCGGATTTCTCTTGATAGTATAGTATAAAAGAAGTTTTAAGTTTGAATGCCTTTACCATTGAACTAAAGACATTTTGAAGAAATGTTACACTTCAGAATGAGTTAAACTTTTTTGCAATATTTTTTTAACCACAATTAATTGTCTATCGTTTACCACAACTCCATGTAACACTTCTTTATTTTGAGGAACTTATATCTCATGCCTCACGTGCCCTGGTTTTGACCCATCATCTTCCTCTTCCCTCTCGCTTTTCTCTGTCCACTGTGAAGGTAGTCTATTCCTGTCATTCATAACTCACCTTTCCTCTTTCTCTCATTACAAGGGATTTATCTCGTGTGTGTTCATGTGCAGTGCACTCCTGTTAAAACGAAATGCTCAGGACCAGCAGTTTTTTTTTTTTTCGTTTTAACGAAATTTCGTTGTAACCGAACAAATATAATATGCAATGTATAACGAAAAGAAGGAAACCACGCATAAAAAATTTTGTTTGTTGAATCCTCATCATACGCTGGAAAGCTATGTGAAATGGGAGAATACCTTTTTAATTTCGTTTAAATATTACATTTTAAAAAGAGCATAAAGTTGTTTGTGTTGTCACACATGTGTAGAAAATGACGGTGTAGGATTTGGTTACAGTTCGCTATTCCAAAGGTTCTTTTCTTACTAAAGTACGTTACTCCGAAGACTCCTTATTCCGAAGTTTCGCCATTCCCGGGATTCCGATGGTTTGTTTATGTGAAGGTTCGCATTTCCGCAGAATCATTATTCTGAAAGTTCATAATCTAGATCAAAATAATATATTGTTCATTTTCCGAAGGTTTGTTGATCTGAAAATGAAATCAGGTTCGTCATTCTGAAGGTTTATAAATCAAAAAAAAAAAAGAAAAAGGTTCACTAGTCAGAAAGTCCGTTGTTCCGAAGGCTTTTTCATCCGAAAATGAAATAAGGTTCGTTATTCCGAAGAAATTTTATTAATGAAAAAAAAAAATGAGAAAGGTTAGTTATTTCGAAGATTTATTTATCTTAAGACGATTATAAAGATTGCAATTCTTAAGTTTTGTTAGTGTACTCTCCTTTTTCCACCATGGATAAACGATACTTTTTGTAATGTTCCGATTAACGAACGTTTTGAATTCCTATCATTTTCGGACTAACGAACCGTATAAGAATAAGAATAAGGACCATATTTTATTATCGAATTAACGAACCTTTGGAATAACGCCAAAATGTGCTTTATAACAAACCCTCTTTCATTTCCGAACTAACGGACATTTAGTTGTATCAGAATCTGTGTGTTTTGTATTAAAGGACTTCGTAACAATGAAACAAACCTTATCTGAATTCAAATTATTTTATTACAATAACGCAAGTTCCCCTCGGAAACTGTGCGTGATACACGGAGTGAACATTTAATGATGCGTTCGCTCATGCAGAGACGCTTTAATAATGCTTGTTCCGCTACGCATTTTCGAATGCGATCCGCATTTCGTTATAACGGAGCGCATTTCTTTTGTTTTTCTTTGTCAGTGGCGCTCAAAGAAGACTTCGTGATAACGAAAATTTTGTTATAACCGTGTTCGTTATAAGCGAATTTTGTACCATAGACTTTAATGGCGATAATTTTGGGACCAGAAGTTTTGCTTCGTTATAACGAAATTTCGTTATAACCGTGTTCGTTGTAACGGGAGTGCACTGTATCTTTATTTGTGTACTTCGTCTCTGTCTTAATTTGCTTTCTTTGCATTGTTTCATCAGTTTTGTAACTATTTTACTGTTATACCGTTAACGCTCATTTCAGAATTGCCCTACTGCATTATTGGGCATATTAACAACTAGTATATCAAGGATGTGGGAAGAGATTGTCACATCCTTGGTATGATCACTGCAGAACATTACCTCCCTTGACAATTACTCCTTATTAAAATTAGGCTCCAAACAATCACCCCTCTTACAATAACTCTCCCCCAGAAAATTACGTCTCTCATTGTTATTTTCGAACACATTAGCTATTTGAATTGAAAAAAAAAACCAACATTTTTTCATATCGTCTGGTTTTGGTCGAGACCTAACTTCAGGTTTTAAACATCTTTTGGGTGAGATAATTAGAAACCCCTTACGAAATATTAAAGAGCATGTTATTCCAAGAAGGATTCAATTTTTTGAGAAAAAAAAATACTCTTGAAATGGCCGGGATAAAACAGAGCAGCCCTATAATGTAAAAAGGATTCTGTCAACTACAACTCTCCCTAGATCTATTCAAAAAGAGGGTGCAGGACAAAAGACTTCGTTAACAACTAGGGGTGTTTTGTAAAAAAAAAAAAAAAAATACCGTTAAACTCGTAATATTTTACTCTTTCTAATGAGACTAACTTATATTTGAACTGGATTTCCTCTTAAAGTGTCGAGAACATTTAATTTGGAAACTAGCACAATTCTACTTGTATGTAAAACAAGCTGTAATTTTACTCTCATGACAGATTAGGGCACCTTTTGATAAAAGTTGCCAGTTATGACATCTTGTTAGTATCTAATAATTTCAATAAAACCATGGGTTCTGCTTGATTGATAAGCTCGAGTCACTGACTTGTTACCATGGACCTGCTTTGATCGACCTACAACGATTGGTAATTGTGTGGAACTGACAGCTTGTCAGGACTGATAACTTTCATAAAACCGTGCCCGGATCCTATCAGAAATTATGGCTTTATATCGAAGAGTCCCTCGCTAATGTTAAGGGAATATGAATTGCAGTGAAATCAACTCTCCTTTTCTTAAGTTTATCGTCTATCATGTGTTATAACGGTAGAAAATAAAATGGACAAGCCCAAAAGAGTGATGACAGTGTAAGAGAAAGGTGCATCTTCTGATATGGTGTTATGAACTTATGGAAAATATACGACGGGTGG
>NW_027272822.1:0-45759 GCF_040938485.1 Diadema antillarum
CAATCAATATTATTTCTTGGAGACCTATATATAATACCTATTATCATATCTCTTGTTTTACTGTTCAAAATTTCAACAAAATTATCTTCAGTATCCTCAATACGTAAATCAGGCCTGACTTTCATATCAATGTTATATTTAATGTAGAAAGCAACCCCACCTCCCTTACCCAAATGGCAATCGGAACGACACATTCAATAATGCTCTAAATTAAATATTGGTGGCAAATTTGGACAGGGTGCTACATAACGTTATGTTACCACTTGCCCGGTTGGGCAAGCAGATTTTCAAATTTGCTTCAAAACACTTGCCCGAACATTGATTTTATTTGCCCGAAAAGGAAGTCCAAAACATGAGGAAATAATACACAAATCATGTGTAAGCCAAGGGCTTTATATAGGTTTTCCCACCCAATTTCATCAGATTTGCATTCAAATTAATGATAAGGCGTACAAATTCAAGGAATTTTTGTCACTGCTCTACTCGCACAGTTCATTTTAATTTTATTTCATTCAATTTAGAGAGAAATTCATTCAATTTAATGGCTCAGAGTTGGCATTCAAATTCGCGCCAGCTGGATATATGTTCAAATTCGCACCAAATGCCAGTTTCAATTTCATTTATACAGTAGGCACATAACTTCGACCTTTGAACGTTCAAATTCAATTAGCATAACCAAGTCCTGTAATTCTATGCAATTCTTATGAATATTCTTACGTTGATGATTGGCATATTCATCAACGTTCATTGTTATCATATCAATTTCAACATCTCTTTTTCACGTTTTTTTTTTATTCGGCTAGTTTCACTTTATTTCCCCCATTAAAATGGATATCACATTTTTTTACAGAATGGTTAAACTCCGACTTTGCTAACATAATGAGAGATCACATGAGAACATCGATAAGTCAAGTGTGATTATAGTCGTAATACAGATTTTGTTTTCAGTCACGTTTGAGGTTTGAAATGTGTGTGAGATACATTGCATTGGGATATTCCTTCTTTTACATAATTAATCATAATTTCGATGTTCAGTCTCTCAGTTTCTTCAGCTGTCGATCTGTTGACGCGCCAGGCCCCTTGGCATATACACATTGTATGTCTGAGAGTGGTTGTACCATTATTCAAACAGATGAGGATATACAAAGAACATGAGCAGCTACGAAAAACACTGCCCAGATGCTGTAAATGTTTGCCTATTCGTTAATTTGAATTGCTTAATGTTCATCGCAGCTGTGCTGGTGCGAATTTGAATGTGCTTCAGGAGCATTTTTAGTTTGAATGCGCTGTTCACATGTTTATGTGACAAAATCAGGAATTCAAATGCTGATGAAATCAAATTGAATTAACTGCTTAGCTTTTTGAATATCGATCTCGGTGATCATTCAAATTCGCTCGAAAATGAATGCTCGCATCATTAAATCGAATGCAAATCTGATGAAATTGGGCGGTAAAACCTATAAAACACAAACAGCATGCAGCACACATTGACTCACAGGCTTAAACACAATGGAGTAACAAACTTGATCTGATCAAATTTTGCCATCGCATTGCATTTGGGTCTTCTTCACATAAGTGTTGAAAGTTGTTGAAATGAAATGTAAAGTGTGTTGCATCACTAAACAGCCATTACCGTTGGGATTCTGGAGTACAGTGACAGGCCTGTGCACACATTGTTACAGTGTAGGCTTCTGTATGGTTGACTTTGTAGGTTTGTTGGGGGAATAAGTAAAAAAAAAAAAGAAAGGTGGCTTCAAAACTTTTTGCTTGCCCATTTCAGGCAAGCATTTTTTCTCATTGTTCCAAAACACTTGCCTGACTTTGATTTGCACTTGCCCCGGGCAATCGGGCAAGTGCTTATGTAGCACCCTATTGTATTAAGCCAAGTTTCTGATATGCCAATTCTATCACGTAATACTTCGTACAAGCTTTAGAGGGTTGCACATTCCTCGTGCTTTAGGCAGGAGCTTCACACAGGTGGAAGATTCAAAGTCTACTGTCATGATAATGAGTTTGAGTCTTCGAGTGTATAAAGGAGATGGATATTCCACGCCTCTCATCTTTTTCTTGTGTGAACGGCAGGAGGTTACGTCTTCGTCTTATCATACGCAATTTCTCAACTACTAGTATGGATATGTCGGAAGTCGGGGGACAGTTGACAGGCCCAGTCCCGTCCACAGCTGCTGCGCCGTCGGTGGCTGATTTCGAACTGTTAAAAACGCAACTAGCAGCTTTAATGGAGAACCAACCATCTGACGCTCAACATCCTGCCGGGCAGCATGCGAAGCATGTTCTCCAAACTGCCGGCGGGCATCCTCGGCATAGCCGGGATGATGAAGATGACTTGTTAAGCATCTTTGCGGAGGAGTCCGTTGTATCAGGCGTGTCTCGTCCCCCAGCCGTCAGGTCAGCTATGACCCAGAAGCGGACCTTGAGATTTTTTCCACTGCACAAGTGAACAAAATCACCGGTTTTGACTCTGACAACAAATTATATGGTCATGGCCCCGAGGTGCTTGGAAAGCCCATTTTCGACGCACTTTCTACCCGGCTAACAAAAGCCATGACCATGCCGCCAAAGACTGAGTGTCTTGAAAAACTGGATAAGCAATATCTGATGCCTGCAAACGCCCCGGCGCTGTGTGCTCCCCGTGTAGATGAACAGCTATGGGCGTCCATTCCTACCAGAGCTAGAGCGGCTGACTCTCGAGCCTAAAAACTTCAAAAAGCCGTAGTGCGAGGAGTGATCCCTTACGCCCATATCCTGACAGAACTTCAACTTCATGATGCCGCCGACGACAAGAGGGCAGTTGATGTGAGCCGCGTCAAACGATTGGCGCTGGATGGGATAACGCTGGCGGGTCACGCAACGTATGAAATCTCGATGAAGCTCCGAGAAGATCTAAAGCCATCTTTCAACCCAAAGTATCGGGGCATTTGCAGCCGAACCGTGCCAGTGGGTCAGACACTTTTCGGTGGTGACCTTGAAATCAGTGCGAGATACCTATTTGGTGGGGCAGAAGATCGCCCCGTCGGTAGGAAGATACCGCTGCCGTTTCGGCAACCTCACGAGTGGCAGACGTCCGGCGTTTCGCCCTTTTGACAACCACCGCGATACGCGGTCAGGCAATCGTCACAAACCTCCACAGAGATCGTTCCGGCCTGCCACGATCTCTCATCCTCCCCTGCCGAGATTTCGGGAGACTGCTGGCCAGCAGCAAAATGCCCGTGACGACTCTTCAAAAAACTAGTATAGTTCAAAACATCAACAATTCCAGGCAGGAAGACTCGGGTTCTTCAGACACGCTTGGTCGGCTATAACATCCAATCAATGGGTAATTGCTGCCATCACTGGCTACAAAATCAATTTTGATTCTACTCCCAAACAATCACGAAACTCCCTTTCCTTTCCTTTCTCCCATGAGGAGAAAGCTGCCATCGGAAAAGAAGTCAATTTGCTTTGCCAGAAAGGTGCAATTAGCGAAATTGCTAAGGGAGATGTTGCCTTCTTTAATATCCACTATATTCACAGTTCCTAAAAAATCAGGAGATCTCCGACCAATTATCAATCTGAAGAACCTGAACGCCTTTGTGAAACATGAACATTTTACAATGGAAACGTTCAGATATGTTAAGGAACTGTTATCGCCATTTGATTATTTAATGACAATTGATATGAAAGACGCTTATTTCACAATTCCAATGGCTGATGAGCATCGAAAGTTTCTATGTTTTTCGTGGAATGGAAAATTCTACTCTGTTTTAATTGCTTACCTTTCGGCCTATGCTCGGCCCGAGTTTTTACTAAAGTAATGAAACCTGTCATTTTGTCCCTTTGATGTAAGGGAATTTGTGCAGTTATTTATTTGGATGACATTCTCATTTTTGCACGTTCCCAAGAAGAGAGCGCAAAAAATACTGCACGTGCCGTCGAATCGTTGACAAACTTAGGGTTCCTAGTCAACTTCGAGAAATCAAGTATTACACCTAAGACGGCTTTGATTTATTTGGGTCTCCAGCTCAATTCCGTTGAAATGACAGTTAGTCTACCTCTCGAAAAAGGGGTGAAATTAAAGAGTTGCAGTCAAATTCTGTTATCGTCCAACCGAGTTACTATCAGGGACCTGGCAAACTTTATTGGTTTGATTATTTCCACTTTTGATACAATCCCTACGGGGCGGCTGCATTTTCGCACATTAGAATGGTTCAAGACAAAGGAGCTTAAGAAATCAAACGGAAATTTCAACACTCATGTCCAGCTGGGGAAAAAGGAGCTCCGGGAGATAGCCTGGTGGGTTTCTCAGCCTATTGAAAATTTTCAGACATGCGTAGTTTTGCCCGACATATCCATGACAGTGAGCACTGATGCAAGTAATTCAGACTGGGGAGCCTTTTGTGAGAATGACGACTCCTTTGTTCAAGCTAGGTGGTTGCAAGACGAATCACTTTTGCATATTAATGAGCTTGAACTCCTTGCAGTATATCGAGGAATCCAAGCGCTCTGTGATGTAACTACCTTTACACACATTCACGTGAAATCGGATAGTAACATAACAGTGGTTTACGTGAACAAGATGGGAGGAAATACCCCAAATCTAGACTGCATCGCAAGGGAAATTTGGTCGTGGTGCCTTAGTAGGAATGTTTGGCTGTCGGCCTCTTACATACCAGGCATTCATAACATTGAGGCCGACACTCTGTCTCGAAAGGACATGAACAAAGAACTTAGACTTCGACCACATATTTTTGCGACGGTTCTGTCTAGGTCATTTACACCTGATGTTGATTTGTTCACTAGTAGACACAATGCCAAATTGCAGATGTTCATGTCATGAAAACGTGATCCACTTTCATGTGCTGTTAACGAATTTTCTTTATCATGGAGTTCGCTAACCCCATATCTATTTCCACCTATTTGCATTCTTTCTAGAGTCCTGCACAAGTTACATCAGGACAGCTGCCAGATGGCGCTGCTCATCGCTCCATTGGGGAGAGCCCACTCCTGGTACCCCATCCTCCTAGAGTCATTGATAGCTTATTTCTCTTACTGCACTTGTTTCAGCTCAAAGAGTTCAGACATTAGGTCTTCTTGATACATCGTACATGACTGTAAATGATGAATGTGCAAGTTTTCAAATTATGGGTTTGTTAAAGACACTGTCACCCAAGGCGAATGTCGCTTCCCAGTCGGTTGAATTACCAGCTTACACTCCAAATGAAACTAGAAATGTCGCTATGGCGACTGATGCCTCCGCCATAATGCATGATTCTCCCAATAGGCATATAGTGCAATGTCTTCACAATGTGTGATCCATGACAGTTTCACATAACTGGCAAAATATTGAAATGACAGATTTGTTAGAAATGTCTTGAACTGGGTTTGCTATAATTTTCTAAGAGTGCAGGTACACATATTTGGGGAATTTTGGGGAAGTTTATTTATTGAGTAATTTCCTACGTATGAAGAAAGAGTGTGATGACGGTACGAAACAGATTTTTTTTTTTTTTTTTTTGGGGGGGGTATTGAAACCTGGCCTTTGACCCTTAACCTTTGACCTTTGACCTTCTGGCTGGAAATTTCCCAGAGAATCTCCATTAGGTAATGCATGTATTAAGTTTTGAAACTAATAATGCAAGCATTGCATATGCTAGTGTATGAGGGAAATAGTAAAATTTTGAGGAGTTGACCTTGACCTTTGACCCCTGACTATTGACCCATGACCCCTAAATTCCCTAGATAATCCCTGCCAGACAGTACATGCGTATGTACCAAGTTCCACGAAGATACATTGAACCATTTGCGAGAACATTTTCACCTAACCTTTGACCTTTTGACCTTTAACCTTATGACATGAAACTCTCTCTGGAGAATCTTTACGCAGTAGTACATGTCCACACCAAGTTTCAAGAAAATACCTTCGGGCATTGCACAGATAAAGGGGAAATTGTAACATTTGTAGCATTTGACCTTGACCCTTTGACCTTTGACCTCTTGCCAATGTCACTAAAATCTACTCAACTAATTGTCCCATCATACATTATCCTTGGACCAAGTTTGGTGAAAGCTGCTTCATCCAGTTTTGAGTTATCACGTAAACAGATAAATTTTAGGATTTGACCTTGATCTTTGACCTTTGACCTCTGTCCGATTTCACTGAAAAACTAATTAAGTAATTGTCCCATCATACATCATCCTCTAACAAAGTTTGGTAAAATTTGCTCCATCCAGTCTTGAGTTATCGCGTAAATGGATACAATTTCATGATTTGACCTTGACCTTTGACCTTTAGCCGATTTCACCCAAAATCTAATCAAATAATTGCCCCATCATACTTCATACTTGGACCAAGTTTGGTAAAATTCCAGTAAATATTACTCAAGTTATCGCGTAAACGAAAGCGGACGGATGTACGGACGGACGGACGGACAACCCGAAAACATAATGCCTCCAGCACCACTTCGTGGCGGAGGCATAAAAATTTGCGTTTGGTCTACTCTAAAGGAATATCTGAAACGAACGGAAGTGGCTCGTCAGGCTAATAAGGAGACAAAGCTTTTTCTTTCGACGAGGAAGCCACACAACAAGGCGTCGAACGCCACAATAGCAAGATGGTTAAAGAATGTTCTAGTCAAAGCAAAGATAGATGCATCAATTTTCTCGGCCCACAGCTATCGTAGTGCGGCCAGTTCAGCTGCCTTTTGCCACGGTGTTTTGATCCATGAAATAACGGCTAGAGCAAACTGGTCAAACTCCAGAACCTTTTAAATATGGAGTTCTACTTTAAGCCTTCTACAGAACAAAATTTTGCGTCCACTATCCTAAATCTTGGGACCTAGATGATTGTGAAAGATGTTTGTGTATAAACTTAAATGTGGCAACATGTGTTTTGTTTAACATTGTATACAACAGTGCCTTCATGTATAACCTCTGACATATATACGGCGACTTAATGTTATTACCAAGATTATTGTAACGGCCTTGTATTGCCGCTTTGCTATCCAACTTGTCAACTGATGTTATCATTTTTGGTCGTGGTTCTCACTGAACGAAGTGCGAGTATTAAAACTGCTCAGAAATGCACATGAATGCTACTTTGCCAGCTGTGTTTTCTTTCATAGTTGCCATCTGTACTGTATGACATACAAAACACTTCCCGTGATGCTCTTTGAATTGTTATGCAACCCTCTGAAGTTTGTACGAAGTATTACGTGATAGAATTCCTAAATTATGCGAATAAATGAAGTATAATTTGAATTTTATCAGTAATAATGAAGTACAAGATGAGGAAGGTCCCGCCCACACGCTGCATACATACAGCATTGATAACAACAGGTCTTATTCCCTCCCCTTGTTCCACATGGAAACTGTTTTATCATTCTGATGAGATTGTGATTGATGAGTGATAATGGCATATAAACGCAAGGCCCCTTTAGAGTGAACATAATACACAGTGCATGTGCCTGTTGAATTGAATGACGGTGGTGTCTTTGTTTTCATGTAGCCGTGACGTTGGAAAGGTCCTTTGTTCACACTTCGAAAAGATGAGAGGCGTGGAATATCCACCTCCTTTATACACTCGAAGACGCAAACTCATTATCATGACAATAGACTTTGAATCTTCCACCTGTGTGATGCTCCTGCCTAAAGCACGAGGAATATGCAACCCTCCTCATCTTGTACTTTATCATTACTGATAGAATTCCAATTATACTTCATTTATTTGCATAATTTAGGAATTATACTAAAATGAAAGTTTTGTAAAGAGGAAAGAAATGATTCTATAGAATCAAAATTCCTATTCAAGCTTCTGGCATTGATGTGGAGAAAGACTAAACGGATTATAGGATGATTTCAATTTATTTCATCTTAATTAGTGAATTAAACTTGGTAGTCGTGTAATAACCTTTGAGTGTTTTTCAGTGGAAAACATCAGTTCAATACTGTCTCTTTCACTTAGGGTAGTATATCTCTACCCAATAAAATCAACTGGATCCTCCTTCAGTATATTTCTTGGAAAGTTTGAATCACTCATCATTGATGTATGTCTTAGACAGATGCCTGTCAGTACTGGAGATTTCAATGTCCATATTGAATCTGTCATTGATGCAAATGCAAATGCCTTCATGAATCTTCTAGCAAGTCATAATCTGAAGCAAAGTGTTACTTCCCCTACACATTGGAAAGGTCACACTTTGGACTTTGGAGGCTTTTTATGATGACATCAAGTCTTCCACATTCACCTATGTCCAGTTTGAATCTAGCTCGATGTTACAATACCAGGACATCCTCAGAAGCCTTCTTGATAAACATGCTCCGACAAAGATGTAGAGTTGTACTGAGGCTTCATTCTCTGTGGTTTAATGATTGCATTCATGCTGAGAAGCAAAAGAGATGCTTTGAGAAAGTGTGGAAAGATTCGGGGCTTGAAGTTGATTTACAAATATACTGTGTGGAGAAGCAGAAAGTTAATCACATCATACAATTTTTTTTTTTTTTTTTTTTTGGTATGTCAATAGGATAAACTACTTCAATGATCTCTTCACACAACAATCTTTCAAATGGCTGATAGTTTGCTGCATTGGAAGATGAAGTCTCATCTTCCACTGTGCCAGCCAAGTGAACAGATAGCCAGAGAATGTCTCAGTTCTTTGATGATAATATCTCAAAGATTTGCCATAGACGTCAGATCGCTGATGACCTTCACCTTTCTCCAGAGTCCAGTCCAGCTCCAAGTGAGCTCTCAGCTTTTAAAGTACCAGAGACAGAGGTGCTGAATGAGGACAAAACAGAATTACTTGTTGTTGGATCACATTAGCAAAGAGCTAAAGTGAAGATTGATCTTATGAAACTTTGGTAGCACCACAATCAGACCTTCTGATCAAATGAGAAATCTCAGAGTGATCTTTGATTCTTCACTGACAATGGAGCAACACATCACATCTGTGTCTAAAGCAGCTTGCATCTCCATGTGAAATCTTGGTAAAATCTGCAAGCATATGAACAGACATGTTGCTGAACTAGTCATTCATGTCTTTGTGACAACAAGACTGGACATGTACTACTCAATTCTGACTGGTTTGAGCCAAAGTCAACTGCATACACTTCAGAGACTCCAAAATATGGCTGCACAGTAGGTGACTCTACAAAGGAAGAGGGCTCCCATTAGCCCCATTTTCAAGATCTTCATTTGCTTCCTTATTAATGAGACAATGACCTTAAAGGGCTTAATGGCAAATCTCCATCTTCTATCTCAGAGCTCCTAATGGAGCCATCAACAAGCTTGCAGCCTGAGATCAGTGAACCAAGTTTAATTGAAGGAATTTCTCAGCCACACAGCTTGGGGAGACAGAGCCTTATACAGCTCTGGATCCATGTTTCCAAATGCCCTCCCATGATAGATCAGAAGACTTACCTCCTCCCAGCTACGCCTTCCCAACAACAGTACTTCATCCTTGACCTGGGATAATGGAAATTACATATCCTAACATCATATATTGCCTGAACAGCTGAGGTTGAGACATTCTAGATGCCAGACACCAGATGGTGAGGGATCACAATAGCTCAGGTGAGCTAAAAAAATACAAAATGAACAAATACTTTGCCTTTTAAGGACAATATAACTACTTCATCTTGTCATTGCTATAATGAATTTATCTTACCACTTGTTTTCCTTGTGTATATCATATCTTTCACCTTCAGACCACTGTTGAGGGCAAACTTCTCCAAGGCAGCCCTGTCTCGTTCCTGAGTAGACCCACCAATTTGGCCTTCTGCCAAGAGTGGTTGGCTCTTGCCTGTTCCCTTCTCATTGAGGCCATTATCAGGGCAGATGGTGGGGAAACCATCAATCCATTGCACCTCATCCATGATCACCCAGTCCAAGAGGTCTTCTATGCTCATGATGATTTTACTGTTGACAGCAATCACCTCATCCTAATAGAAGAAGAAGAAAAAAAAACACAAACATGATCACAAATGCTTTTGGCCACTGAAATTAAAAATGGCTTGATCATTTTCCTGATTGTGCAATGCATACACTCTACCTATCAGGACCAGCACCCATCCAGATAGGCGATTTGACTGGATTTTTGAGAAACAATGTTTATGTATTGATATACGAGTACAAGCTACAGGCTGCCGACCAAGTGGTAGTTACATAGGTAGTGTACACTGCAGCAGAAGTGTAATTCATTACCCACTTTAAATCATAGTCATGAAATTGAAATGTTTTACTGTAAAGTTCATAACATGTTTCTAAAGGGAATATCACAAGTTAATTGCTTGAGTTTTGTAGGAGTTTTAAATGTGTTTAAAATCGCTTCTTTTTTCTTGTCTTCACTTGCTTGGGAGTGTCTAAATAATAGCAGAGATGCTAACCCTCCCGATTTCGCTGGGAGGCTCCCAGAAAGTCAATTGAACTTCCGGCCTTACGATCACCTATATTATCCTCCCAGTTTCCGGTTTTTGCCGTAATTGTTATTATTTTGTTGTTTTTGTTATGGCAGTGTATTGTTTTTCTTTTTTTCCCCCTAATGATTCCATAATGCATAGTACAATCAACACATTTTTAAATTTTTTTTAAAAGCAATTGCCAATTGGATGAAGAAATCATTGCACCGATCATTCTTTTAATGATATTGTTTTTCATTTTTTTGATCATTCTTGTAATAATTTTCCTTGATTTACAGCATGACAGCTTAAATATTACATAAAACTGGAAATTGAGCACAAATTCATGTATTTCGTATTAACCTGACAGATAATAAAGACGTGTCATCAATTGGTAGGGTGTTACCATCAAGCTCAGCCACCTACAATTCTTATCCGATATACTCATAGAATGCAAATATCTGGATCATTGCTAACTTTTCTCCCTGGGTGTGTGTATACCTGTGGGAGGGTATGTACACTGATTACACAACACACAACATGTATGGTATTGTGTATTGGGGGGTTGTAGCTACTCTGAAGCAGTTCACACTATTTGCATCACAATGACACAAAAAGGTGCACAGTTGACACAAGATAAGTTGATAGTACCTTTTGTCATCAGCTAACCCATAGCCACCTTACACAGTCTCGAGAAGAATGTGTGTGAAGTATGCAGGCATAAGACAGAAAATGTACTTGGTTACCTAATGTCTTTTATTCTTCTCTCAAACACTAAGAAATATATGCACCATCAGTACATTGTAAATAACTGCACTTGCTGAATAGAATGTTCATGTCTCAAAGGTAGAAGACAGCAGAGAAATATGACAGATGATAAATTACAAACTACTTTAAATGGTGTGGCAATAGTTGGGAAAGTTACATACATGTATGAGGCATGACCAATATATTTCTTTTTACTGTTCCAACTGCTGTTATCATTTCTCTCTGCAATGCATGCATTAATTTAATGGACACAAAACTGACATCACTACTAGCACAGCTTCATACTAATGATATTTCTTTTAAGTATGTTGACTTCATCTGAAAATAGTCACAGGTGATTGTGACATACAACTTAAGCTGCATTTATCATATTTCCTATGTTTGAAACTTTCAATACACACTATCCAACGCATTTGCAAAGGCCTTTTGGATCGCGTTTCTTGAGTTGTTGCGTTGATCATCTCTGTCGTGAGTTGAGAGGGAGGCCTTGTCATTGTGGAGCTCTATTGCGCAGTTTGACCCAAGGAGCGGAGATGTGTAGTTGGCAGTGTTGCCGTGGGCTGGTCTGTGCTATACATGCATTTCAAAATGACTTTGTGTTTATCATCTTCACAGAAATGCATTTCTGGCTCAAAAGCATGTGTGATAATGCACTTTTTTGGGCATTTCAGAAACACGTTTCTAACCCCATAATCAAAACAGCTTTGCATTTATCAACTACCAAAATCTCCCAGAAAGTTGTTCGAAAATCTTAATTCTATGCCAGAAGTGACATGATAAATGCATCCATAATAAAACCTTGCATTTTTGTATACTCTATAAGTAACTTTGGCCATTTCATTAATCTAAACATGTATAATAATACTAAGATTATGGTCTTTTCAGGATTAGCACTGCTTTAAGTGAGGCCATGCCTGTGTCATTATGCCAGCATTGCTAGGTCCCCACTTCTATACCTGGGTTGAAAGGGATACCATCCAGCATAAAAGCATGTAGATTGTCTAAGGACTCACACACTGGGCAGGACTGTATAGTGGGGATGGATACCCCTTTCAGTAACTTGTGCATTTTTGGCCAGCTCCTGGCCCAAGCTAAATTGGCCCACACCAAGCAGTAAAAAATGCGTTCAGCAGCTATACAGCAGAGCCACGCTACTTTTACGATAACTCATTCACAAACTCGGCCACATAAGAGATAACTACCAAGGTAACTGAACATGTGCTCCGGCGGAGGCACGGCCAGGTAATTGTGACCTTTGATCATGCAAGGAATTTTGGCCCTAGCCTGGCGCTGCTACTGTTCATAAACTCTTCGATCTGTGCCAGCCCGAGCCAGGTGCGGGCCACTTTGGCCCAACCCATTCATAAACTCAAAATTTTACGACTTACATCGGGCCTGGCCAGAGCCAGAAGAGTTACTAAAAGGGGTATCTGTTTCAACAAAGTGCGGAGTCTTATCCCAGCCCCTATCCCACTCCCAGTCAGAAAAGATCTTACTGTAAAACGAGGAATGTCTGCGTGCATTTTAATATCGCAAATTTCGCGAGAGCTAAGATTCACGAAATTAAAATGCACGCAAAAGTTCTTGTCTACACTATATGCATTGAATGCCAGTGGCAGTTCATGAAAATTTCATGCAACAAAAATGGCCGTCGGCTCCAATTCGCGAAAAATTCATGCTGCTAATATACATCTGTATCATGTTTTTTATACAGTACTGGTACCTTTTTTTTGTGACTGACTTTCTACACGACTATCTCAACTATCCCTTGGCATGAGTCTTATGTGCACTTTAGATGAATACAGACCTGGGTAATTATCAATTACGACCCAAGGCCACTTTCCCCTCCAAATTTGGTCCCCAGACCCAACTTGCTTGATGGGGACGGTGGAAGAAGGCCTGGTGAACGTCCCCATTATATTTTTGGAGGGGAAAATTCTGCTGTGCAGGACTTTCCTTGTGCAGGCTCCGCGATACGGTGCAAGCTGCCTAATTTGCATATAGTAAACAATATGTTAACGCAAAACTGCTGGGAAAGTGTTGTAGGACAATCTCAATATCTCGCCTCAGAAGCCACTGAATGATATTAAAAATCTATATAGCAAATTGAAAGAGAAACTATTCTACTAACTCTGCAATATATGTCAATTTGGTCTTTTAAAAAGCATTATTTTCTCACATCTTTCTTTATTGCCCACGAACGAAACTTCAGTACATGGCTTGTGGTAGTATGTCCATACTCTGTTCCAAATATCTTTCCTGTAATTTTGTCACATGGTTATGTCGGGAAAAAAATCAAGATAACCGTCATTTGTGGCCTACATGTATAGTAAAATCTATATAGCGTAAGCATTACACAGTCCAATGTATTGGTTTTTGTGCTGCATCCAACTGCTGAAGCACCTTGTAGTATTTTCTCATAAATTTGGTTGGCTATTTGCTCTGATTATGACCTACTACTAATTGCCCAAACACAAAACTTCACAGGTAGTGAGTCCGAGGTATACAGACTAGCAATACGTTAATCAAATGCATACATGCTGTAACAGATTTGTGTCAGGAAATAATCGTAACCCTTTCTCACGATTGACTCAAACAGAAAAATACAAATATCTCGAAAGATACGATCAGCATTTTGGCACAAATTCATGTAGAGGATGATATCCCAGGGGCGTCACCAGCTTTTTTTCAAGGAGGGTGCGTTTTGACCCTAATGTAACGAGAATTTTGTGTTTTTTTTTGACAGAGATTTGGAAGAAGCTCTCAATCCCTAGATTTTCACTGTTTTTGAGGGAAACCAAGCCAGGAAATCTTGGGGAGGTGGGGGGGGGGGGGGGGGTGGTGTTAGTATGCGAGGGAGTGAGCAAGGGGGGGGGGGAGAGGATGTGGAAGTGCCTGTTGTCCCCCCCCCCCCCCCCCCACTGTGCATGAGAACTTTTTGCATTTTGATGTTGTATGGTGCAATTTGATGCAGGCTTTTTGCGTGTTTTTATCAACTTGAAACAGTCCCACTTGTTTAAGGTAGCAGTACATTTTGATGGAATTTGTTGTTGAACAATGTGCCTATAAACTATATCATTTCAATAAACTTCTTGTATTGATTCTTATTAGTCCATGGGCCAGGCCAGATATTGGTACCACCTGGGGTGGCAAAACCTTTTTGGTGTCATTTTGTTTGTCGGGCATAGATATGCTTATCAGGCTCTGATAGCATTTCCAAATGAGTAGCTTAGTGATAAATGAATTTTAAACCAATTTGGTTTCGTTGTTATATCCCCATACTTATGAATCGAGTCTAACCGTTATACAAAGAAGAGCACTGTCTTCTGTATGTTCACAGGTGTTCTGTTGTTAATGCGGTGCGCTTAGTCTTTATTCAAGGCAGCGAAGGGAATATCCAAAGGTTATGATGTCCACAGCGCTTAGTCTAATATTCAAGACGGTGAAGGGAATATCTAAAGCTTATAATACAGTGTATATCCTTTTATCTGAAAACAGCAACAACAAAAAAGCAATTCCTCATGAATTTTTCTGTATTTTTCAATTATTTATCATTTTCCGGTGAAAACACAACGGTGAAAACGCAACGGTGAAAACGCTAATACCACGCCAATGTCGCTTTATTTCCATCCAACAATGAAAGATAATGCAAAAACACTGTACCGGTACATTACAATACATTATAATAAATAATGTTGTAAATGAACAGAGTGATTTTTGTTTAAAACTGATCAATGTATTTGTTGAAAGGGTAGTATAAAACAGTATAGATAATCCCTTTTATTAGGAACTTTAGATAATGATGGTAACCGTACATTGTTCTAGATAAAGACTATAAAGCGCACCGCGTGACAGCTGTGGACATCATAACACTTTGGATATTCCCTTCGCTGCCTTGAATAAAGACTAAGCGCGTCGAGTTTACAACAGAACACCTGTGGACGAACAGAAGACGGTGCTCTTCTTTGTATAGCGGTTTAGTTTCGATTCAGAAGTATAGGGATATAAAAACGAGACCAAATTAGTTAAAAATTCATTTATTATGACTAAGCTACTCATCTGGACATGCTATCATAGCTTGATAAACATACAGTATCTATGTCCAACAAACAAAATGACACCAAAAAGGTTTTGCCATCTCAAGTGGTACCAATAACCCATTTTCGGGTCTTGGCCCATGGACTATATACACTGATGTCATGAGCGCGATCGAGCCCGAGCAAGCGGAGAGAGCGAGGGGTGATTTGATACATGTTTTGCTTGTTTTATCGACTTGAAACAGTCCCACTTGTTTAAAGTAAAGCAGTATATATTGATGTAGATTATTATCGAACAATTTGCCTATAAAATAGTATCATCCAAATAAACTTCCTGTTTTAATATTAACACTGAATATCATGACCGCGGCCAAGCGAGAGGAGTGAGCGAGGGGGAGGATGTGGGAGGGAGCGTCCCCCTCCATGGTGAGAACTTTTTGCATTTTGATGTTGTAAATGGTGCAATTTGATGCAGGTATTTTGCATGTTTTATCGACTTGAAACAGTCCCACTTGTTTAAGGTATCAGTACATTTTGAAGTAAATTGTGATTGAACAATTTACCTACAAATGGTAATAATTCAAATAAACTTCTAGTAATATTTTACACTGATGTCATGAACGCGACCAAGCCCGAACAAGCGGAACGAGCAAGGGGGGAGGTTGTGGGAGGGGGTTGTCCCCCTATAAATGGATTATGGAATGACGGTGTGAAACGACAAATTACTGGCAGCAATATCGGGAGAATGGTTTAACGATTACATGCGAGCGAGCGGAGCGAGCGAGCTTTAAAATTTTGACATTTTACAGTCCTATCTTACATCTTATCCGTTCATGGATTTGAAATTTGTGCGCATGTGATGTGTCGCATGCACTGCTGTAGTTTTCAGTGATCAATGTAGCTCTCCCAAGGTCCTCTCGGACCGAGTCACATTCAGTCATCAATTCGAACAGAAAGGGACTATTGGCAGAACCAAACGTTGCCAGAAGCCTGTTTTCAATACCTCAACTTAATTGGTAAGTCTTCAAATTGAAGAAATTTTGGGATTTTAAGTTGGCATTTACCCGCGATAATAAATCTGTCATGGTCCTGAATGCTACAATGTGAAGCCCGATTACGCTATGCGTATGGGGCTGTTGGTCGCTATGCGTATATGGCTGCTGGTCGCAGTTAATTGCATGATTACTAAGACATGAGAGCACTTTCGGGCGAGTAAGTCTCACAGTGTTGGTTACATGAAAGGTACTTAACCTGAAACACAAATTAAGACAAGGAAATTCAGGGGAACTTTTGAGGTACCATAACTTTTAATTATCTTTAAACGCAAGAGCGTTGCAGAGAAGACTTGCAGTTTTTGTGCGAAACTGTAAGAAACTGAATTTAAACGCATCTCTAAACATCTACGGAAGTGCATTATTGTTGAAAAGACTTTCTCATTTTTCATTTCACATGCAAAATTAAAATTAAACACCACCCCGAAATCAAATGCAAGTCTGTCAAATCACATGGAACGCTGAAAAGACTTGCATTTGATAATCATCCTAAACCAGAAAATTGTAAGAAACTTAAACTCAATTGCGTTTTAACCAATTCTAAAAATCAAATGTAAGTCCAGCAAATCACAAGTAATGCTGTATTTAAAACAAAAGAGCATTGCAGAAAGACTTGTGGTTTTCGAACGAATATAGAAACTGCATATAAACGCATAAAAATCTATACGAAAGTGTTATTGTTGAAAAGACTTGCATTATTTTTGATTTCGTAACAGAACTTTCGCCGTGACCGAACTTAGTCTGCACTAGCAGGGGAAAGAAATCTCAACATTTACACGTTTCAAACTACCAAAACGCATGCTGCTTCACGAAATGTCAATGAAAAAATAGTAGCAAATTATTGTTACAGTTCGCTATGCCGAAGGTTTAAATCTCAGTCTAAAGTTAAATTAGTCCGACCATGGAAAGAGATTCATTTTTACAAAGGTTAGTAATCAAAAGATGTTGTTTTCCGATTAACAAACTTTTCTTCTTCTTTTTATTTCAGACTGGCCACACCGTACAGAGCAGTAATGTTGCAAATCGGAGCGCGAGAACAATTCATTTTCAGAGTAGGGCAATAGAAATTTACGTAAAACAAAATGTTACTCCTGGCTGATTAACTTCAGATTAGTGATCAATTACTATAAAACACAATATTTTCATGGCATGAAATTTTTGCGAATTAGAGCCAATGGCCTTTTTCGTGGCATGAAATTTTCGCGAGTTGTTTCTAACATTAAATGCATATACTGTATGCATGTATAGTGTAAACAAGAACTTTTGTGTGTATTTTAATTTCAGGAATCATGGCTCTCGTGAAATTCGCGAAATAAAAATGCACGCGAACATTCCTCGTTTTACAGTATTAATGAGGATTTGTACCTCGGGCATAATTGCACTGGAATAAAAAAATTGAAATTTTGTACAAACGACGTGGTAAGTTGTGAGGGGATGACATGCTTACTTTGCCATTTGAATATTCATGTTGACTGTTCAAGAACTGTTTCCAGAGAAAATAGCAAAAATTCAAAATGTCATAACTGGGCAATTCTGTAAAATAGTAAACCTCAACGTCGAAATTTCAAAATCGTCAAATCACTGCAAGTAAGATATCATATCAATCGTCATAGATTATATTTTCATGGACTTTCTTTTATTTCAATTTGTTATGTGTATTTTAAGAATTATGGGTTTTGAAGTCAGAGGCTAATTTTCCTCTCATTTTTAGTTAAAAAAAATAACCAAAATATACTTTTGATTTATCTCTTGAAGAAATCAAAAGTACACAACTCTTATATCTTGCCAATAAGGTTGAAAGGTACACTTTTCAATGATTAATCAAAGAAAACCCCCAGTCTTTTTGTTTTTTAGTAACAGTTTTCCCAGGTTCGACCACTTTGCTGATGTACGTCCGACTCCGTGAACATATATCTTTTAATATTCACATTAATCTGAAGCGAGATAAAACATATCACTTAGGATGCAAAGTAAGTTTGTCACAGGCAATGTAACCAACATCAAAGGTCACTTGTATGCTTTGTCAAAACTGAGATATCATGGTGTTGGACGTACACTTTGAATGTACGTCCGACACTGTGTACGTCCGACACCATATTGTCACTCCAGTAACTCCTACAATTTCAATTTTATCAGACATGGCACAGCTAAGTTTACACCTTTCTTCATTATAGAGTATTCTGCAAATGAATTCATTATAAGATCAAAGCAAATAATGGCACTATACATATTTTATGAGGAATTTTTGAACAGTCAAGTTATAAAAGAGATTTGGAGCATGCAGTTCAATAAAGTTACAGCATGCCTGGCAACAAGGGTCGGTGTCGCTAAAAATAGATCAAGATGAACTAGGTACTTTGATTTTTTTTAAATTGCAGTTTTTTACTTACCCCAATTAAGGGTACCAGTATTCAACAGAAAGCAGAATTCAGCACCTGATTTGCAGAAAAGCTTGAATTGCTGAAGATTTTTTTTCTGTATGAACAATCTTTAAAATATTTTACACAAAAAGTTTTACTGCATGGCTAGCCCCTTGAATCAGGGAGGTGAGAGAAAATTTTAGTCTCACTTCCCTGCTTGAATCCAGCATTTTGTATTTGAAAGTTATTGATTGCATTGCTCTGTTCTTTAAAGGACAAGTTCACCTTCATGCATGGGCATTAGTGAAAGTTTGAGGAAAATCGGACAATCCATTCAAAATGTATGGATTTTTGAAGTTTCTATGCAGTCACTGCTGGATGAGAAGACTACTTTGGTTATGATGTCACATGCATAGAACGATATAAAGAAAATACAAAGAGAATTCACAAAAGTTATTATTTTTTTTTTTAAAGTACACATTCTCCCAACCTGTCACTGATGAATGTTACGGGGATGGTATACAAGTGTAGTTTTGGTTGACATTGGGGATTCAGATTTCAACTTTTTGTGAGATAATTAGAAACCACTTACAGTGTATGAAATATTAAAAAGCATATAATTCTAAGAGAAATTCAAAGTTTTTTTGATGAAAATTGTTTTTTTTTTTAAATGACTTAGATGTCAAAAACCAAGAAAAGCAAATTGGTCTTAATAAAAGGTGGATCCCACCTTTTACCATTAAAAAGACATTTTTGTTTTTGGATATCTCTGCCATTTCAAAGCCAATTTCCATCAAATAAACTTAAATTCTTCGTAGAATTGAATGTTATTTAATATTTCATAAAAGGTTTCTCGTTATCTCACAAAAAAGTTGGAAACCTGAACCTCATCTCAATGAAAACTAAGTGTATACCATCCCTTCAAGTGTAATATTATTCCCACTTCCTTCTCAGAGAGACAAGTCAAGGGCTCTTTTTTATTATGCGAGAAAGGTGAAAACATGTTCAATTTTCTTCATATTTTCTTGTTTAACAGTCCCTCACATCATAAGCTGTAATAGTCTTCCCATCCAGTGATAGCAGCACTGAAACTTCAAAAATTCCTAACTTTTCAATAGATTGTCTGATTTTCCTCAAACTTTCACTGATGTGGAGTGTTCTATTGATATTGCCACATTTTCTCAATTCACATGAAGGTGAACTTGCCTTTTGATTGTGCCGAAAACTGGTGCCCTAGAAACACAGACTGACAAAGTAGGTTAGTAAGTTGTATTGAACTTTCTTCTCTTGAAATTCAGCACATACACGAATGTTGCTGGTTACAGTCGCAGCGGACGACTATAATTAACTCCCCCGAAACCCACGAAACGTTTTGAATTTTCAACCGTCACCGAGGCAGTGCGAATCGGGCGTTCTCATTTTCACCAAAATTTCACCTTCTCATATCTCCGCCATACATTGACCAAAATCGCTCAAACTTTCAGTATCAATGCAAAATCATGATTTCTATCTACATACGAAAAATCACGAGAAACGATCAAGAATTTTTAAAGTTATTCAATATTTCATGTTTCTCTGTCTCGGAAAACTACCGTCCGATTATTTCCAGACACATCTGGACGCACCACTTAATATTCATGAAACTTGACATACATATTCATAAGACATGTGCGGACGTAAATGTAGCCCTGTTCGCTTTGCCGAAGACCTATTTTTGAAGTTACAAGTGAAAATAAATGAGGTATCTTGTCAGAAATCTTGGAGCAGCAAACCAGAATAATGACGTCATATTCTAAGAAAAACTGATTTGCGCTTGCGCAATGAATGAACTTTGCCATGCTGCTTCGATCCAGCAAGCTGATTGGTCGATGCATTGCAGCGTACTGTGCGATGCGAGGTGGCTGCTGCGGACGCCTAGTAAACTGCACATGCATGCTATGAGAGTGGGACGCGGGGTGTCGATAAATACAATGTACAGCAGTGTGCTGGATGGGGACCTCGCTATACCTCAAAGACAAGCACTTACGTTATCAGAACTGTCCTATTAAAAAGAATGTAGCAAAAATTTGAATATATATTCGGCTGTGATACCGCTTATGCAGTTGAAAATTCTTGACATTGGATTATTCGGACTGAACGCAGATTTTACTGCACTATAGTAAGTAACATTACAACTACGAATTCCCGGTACGAGTTACGATCAGAGTACAGCAGTGCCGTACGGCACTGCAGTACAGGTGACGTTAGAGCGACAAAGATGTGGGTACGTGGGACTGTACCCTATCTTCCCGTATGCGAATGACTATGAAATTTCGTGCTCGTAACGAAGGTAGAAAGTGCACCACTTTCGATTATTTCCAGACATATCCGGACGCATGACTTCTCGAATGTGATATTTTAGAGTTCCGGAAAGAAATACATACTTAGTAACATACTTGAAAGTTTTTCGTTGTTCACGAAGTCAAAATGTGAAATTTTAGCAACGATTTCTGACAATTATTTTCCGTTTTGAGAGTGAAGTTATGCTCCATTTCGGAATATTTTCTCGTCGTTATTTAAAAAATTTAACATAATGGCAGGTTAAAATGAGGTTTTTACTTTTCATAACCGTTTGAATTATCAAAAAATATGAATAAATAGTAAAGTTACGGCAGTTTTGCTGCGACACTTTCCTAGCGGTTTTCGTGCAAAACGTGTTCATTCAAGAGGAAAGCGAGGTCAGGTCAAAATGAAAACAGTGAGTTAATTGCACCCGTCCGCTGTGACTGGTTAGGAAAGAAAAGGGCATGATCCACTAAGTATAATCATAATATATACAAGGAATTGGTGGAAAGAAAAGCATGTGTGCAATGTGTTAAAGATTGACACTCTTTTTTTTTTTATATTTTATGACTGTAGAATCTGGGTACATGTATACTGTATGTGCATGCAATATGCCATATGGGGTATTAAAAGAAGCCTTGTTCAAATCATTCTTCATAATATTCTGTGTAAGTCACATGTAACCTTAAGTAGTATCAGGTGTAATGTAATAATTGCATATTCTGGAAATTCTTTCAGCTTTCCTATTAAACTCATCTTAAATTTGAACAATAATATTGAGGCGTTATTCATTATCACTGTTGGTCAAAAATATAACATTTGAATTCTTATGCGTACATGATGATGCATCTATCTACACACACTTAAGTGCTATGGTTGCAATTCAAATAAACTGAGTTTTATCAATCACTGGAATGATAGGGAAGTGTTTGTTAATCTCTCCTATGTAAGCGAGGCAGCTACAATTTGTATTTCTACTAAAATGGCAACATTACATTGATCACGCAGTGTCTCTCAAAATACATTGGAGAGTATACATGTACTGTATGTACTTACATTGCAACTTGTTGAATTTACATTTTATAGCATCCACTATATGATATAAAACATTTTCTGAAGCATGGATAAGTAGAATTTATCTGTTCATGGAGTTTATGATTTAGGGTCTTTACCAGGGCTGTTCAATATTTATAGTACAGTATGTACATAAATGTAGTAGGTCTATAAAAAGTTCAGTTACATTGATCCCAAATAACTTAGTTTTATTGTTGTATTTTGGCATCTAAAACACAAAAGCCACAAGTTTTATTTTGAATGTTGAGCTGTGATTTTTTTTTTTTTTTTCAAAGATTTTGAAGTTGGCTTAATATCAAATTAGACTGTTCTCTTGTTCTATTATGTTTTGACCATAGGTTATCTTTGATAATGCAAAGAAATTTTCAAAATTGTGGATTTTTCAAACTTTTTTGGGGGTAATTTACATCAATGTGCATTTGGAAAAAGAAGTAAGAATAAAAAAATAAAAGAGTTCATCATTGCTTTTGAATGAATTCAATTTGTTATGAGTATAAATGTTTTTGATACAAGGAAAATTTGACCATTTTTTCTTCAAAATAAGAAATTACATTTTGGTGTTGGACGTACGTTTGTGATTTTCTCAATTTTGTGCACTGGTTGAAATGAAGATAGTAAATTCCAGTGAATGTTCAATATATATGTCTGCATGGAGTATTACCTTATGAGTCTGAAATATGAATCATTACTTGAATATTCTTTGTACTTCCGAAAATACGGAGTGCCGAAGCAGTGTCGGACGTAGTCTCTGAAAATTTCACACGAGTACGTCCAACACCGACATACTTTGATGATTTACACAACTTTCGGAAGAGATTTATATATAATGCTGGTATATGTTATAAAGCTCAATCCTTCATACAATCAAAACTAGTATCAGTTTTACTGTAAGCCCTCACACATCACAGACTTTTGAACATGAATCTTCAATGTTGAAAAAGTCATTTCGTGCGCGTACGTCCGACACCATGGTATTTTTAACACATAACTCCATAATGAAACAAGGTACCACCATAATAATAAGTGAGTTTATAGTACTACCACCTTTACACATCTTGCACACTTAGAAACATAGATGCCCCCTTTGACAATAAAAATCCAGGCCTTCAAAGTGTCCGAAATGTACGTCCGACTTTACGGAACTGCCCAACTTCCTTATTTTTCATCCGATTTCAATAAAAATTATACCGTTGAACTCATAATATTTTATTCTTTCTTATCAGACTAACTTATATTTGGACTGGATTACCCCTTTAAGTGGCAGATTGAGCCACTGCTATGTCAAGCCCTAGTGTGGTTGACGCAAACATGCTAAAATTTGAAATTACAGTAACACAAATACATACATGTACCTAGGATCACGTCAAGAATAATGATCAGATAGACCTTTCAAACATAATAGCGAAGAAAACAGAAAAGAGAAATGTCTATTTTTGTAAAAGAAGTTCATACATTCATATAAAAACAAATCTTTGAACAAGTAAAATACATACTGTACATACACACTTGTAATTTTATACAGTGTTAAATTGAATGTATTAGCTAAAAGCATGAATACACTAATTGAATGCTCTAACTGTAGTCAGAAGTTCTTCCGTGCTACTGACTGCTAACTTAGAATGCCCTATGGTCAATGTGAATTATATTTTCACATTTTACAGTGCTCTGTGGCAAATATGAATGCCTGTTGTGCATTTCTTCCTGCCAAATGGTGATTATGAAAGACAATTTTGTACTTTTGGCTGCATTATCGTGAAATTGATTTTTTTTTTAAAAACTTGCATGCACTAACCGAGTGCGTAATTGGACTAGGAAACCTGTATTTGACATCTTTGATCTTTGATCTGAAGCCACTGCAGAGTGCAAGGTGCTTGCATAAATCTGCACTGCCTGGTATGATGATTTTTAAACAATCATAAACCAACCCTAAACACTTCAAAACCTGAACTACTTGCATCCGAGTCTCCAAAGTCAGGTAATAGTTGCATACGATGTATTTGATGCTAATTTTGATATTTTCTACACATACAGCACTGCTGTGTGTCTGTAAGCACGTATTGTAGCATGTCATACTAGGTACCTGTACATGTGAGAAGTGAACTACTGATTGCTTGACAACAGCGTGGCCCTAAGAGCTTCAATTCAAGGGATCAAGTTATTCCATAATGTCTAAAAGTGTCTCAAAGTGTTTTTCTTTGGGGGTTTGAAGACTCAAATGCAAACTTGCTTGTTTAGGTTGTGAAATATTTAGGATGAGTAAATTTGAAAATTCATAATTCGCAGTGTGTTAACAGCACTGGCATCCTAGTGTGATAGCAGCGCATGAGTACTATACATCTATAGGCCCTACGTATGTACATGTACATATACCCAAGGAGGTGTTAGAAAAGGAGAGACAACTCCTGCTCTCCTTTGAAGTCATGCGCGGCACCGCCGAGAAGTTATGCGCTTAACTACAGGTGAAAATCAGGTGCTTTGACAAAAGAGAGCATCAATAATCGGGACTAGCGCTCTCACATCTAGAAATACTTGCCCCTACTGCATTTCGCTCTCTTTCAATGTGATGGCAACAATGAATTTGTGTACCTTGAATCGGAGCAGCGAATCAAAATGCAGTGTAAAACTGACAATTTTAACAGCAAATAGTTTAAAAGCACGCTGGTGCACGCTTTAGCAGAGTACTTTATTTGAAAGATCAATATATCCCAGATTAAAGGATAGAAAACTAACATGCGGAAATGTGCGCATTATAGAAAAATATAAGGTTTTTAAGATGGCCTAATTTTCATTTCATTTCAATTTGCGCATTACGAAGAAACTAGATACATGTTAATAATATTGAATTCTTTCCTAAACTACTCTTAATGAATTCGAGTATTTCATTGAAAAGTTTACGGGGAAATAAAGCTTGTAATTTAACGAAAGGTGAAATGCGTTCTTCTTCTCCGAACTTCGCCTTGCAACTAGAGCAGTGCAGAGCATGACTTCAAAGCGTACAGTTGTATAGTGGAATGCTATAGACATCCCATTGTAACGCTTTGAACCAAAACATGTGTTTGCATGAATTACGAAGAGTTGTCTCTCCATTTCTAACACCTCCCTGATATAACTGCTGTTTGAAACCAAGCCACTAGCATTTTGGCAATGGCCATAATGTATACAAAAGTACGAGTGTATGCGGAGAGTGGGAATTTGTCCATTCATGAGATGTACAGTACATTCAAGTGATGAATGTTCTCAATTGTGCTCCATACTTTGCTGCTGGTTTGTAGGATTCTTCGCTAGTGGTAATGGTACAGCTGTAAATACTCACAATCACAGATTCTAATACAATTACAATATTTGCATGATGAAATCATGATTTGTAGATGAACTTCTTATTTTTTTTTCTGCCAATACAATTTATCAGAAAAGTCGTTTTGAGACTATTAAAAAAGATGCGAAGGGGGGGGGGGGTACACATGTTTGATAGTTTTATCGGCATTTTGAAAAACTAGTAAACAGCTAAAGTCAGATGTGCACAAGGATGAGAAACTACTTTCTCGGTTTTTGTTTGTTTGTTTGTTTGGTTTATTTTTACTTGGCCTCTGACATCCCATTCATAACATATAACATGACAGGTTTGAAAATATCAGAATGCCCAATGGAATATCCAGGTTTTGTTTTTTTAATCATTGTTTTTCCCCCTTTCCATAACCCCATATTCCAATAAAATAGCCAACAGATTCTTTGTTCAGTTGATTTGATTTTGCCATTCACACACAAAATTAAGAATTTTAATCAAAGCCCATCCAATTTCAGGACCATTGAAATGGGGGAGGGAGCCCACTTTTGAAGTGGCACTAAAAAAGAAAAAAAGAATTCATCCTAGAATGAAATCTTTGAGCACTGGAGACCCTTTTCCTTTTTCTTTTTCTTTTTCTTTTTTTTTTTGCTTGTCAGCTGAAGAAACCCAGAAGTGCAATGAGAAAGATGCACTGAAGACCTCTTTTTTCTGTTTGTTTTTGGTGCTTGTCAGGTGAAGAAACCCCGAAGAGATTCCTAACAACATGAAGATGACAAACAATTTTCATTAGCTATCATTTACGTGTAAGTCCTTGCAATCAATGGACTACTTTGATTTCCATCAGTCTGATTTTTTTTTACACAACCAAACAGTAATTACATACCGTAAGACTTTTGTCTTTCATTTAATTTGCCTTGTTATCCTTTTCTACACTTAAGAACTGCAGATAAGAAAGAAAGAAAACTCTTCATTGTCAGAAAAATATTGATTTGTTTCTATATAACATTAAGTTAAATTGTTAGCTTGTCATCAAGCGTACCACTGAAAGGTCCTCACCAGAACTTGTAAGTACATGTAAATACTATAATATATTGGTGACCTAATTAATACATTTGAAACCCAGATTCAAGGATGTATACTTTAAAAAATACACCAAAAAAACAACAACAAACACAAACAAACACGCAAGAAACAAACAAACAAAAAAACACCCAGATCAGACTAAAGAAAACAGGCAAACCAATTCAAAGGGCCCTTGCTAAACACTGACTAACAATGCTTGACACTAATAGCCAACAACAACCAAGAACTGTTCAAATCAAGTTCACTATGCACTCGCCACAAAATGACTCATTATGACTAAGGCTGTTCAGTTAACAGGCAGTGAACAGATTATGTCTCGGCGGTATGACCTATAGTGTTTGTACATCAAAGAATGTTGCGGAAGTTGACAAATTGTAAGTTGAATGAGCCAGCTCCTGCAAACAAGGCAAGCACAGCATTTGACTCTTTTGAGTTTTTCATGACTGACTCCTCAAAATACCGTACATTAAATTCTCCACTTCCTTCATTCAATAATGTTTTTGTGGGTGGTTTTCCCCATTTTCACTTCCTACACTTTGACTGTATCGATGGGTATGTTAAATTATGATAATGACAGGCCTACAGTTACAACTTCAACACCACTATACTGTACAATAGCATTATCTTTCTCTGGTAAGTGTACACTTCCTGTTCTTAAATTACTTCCTTAAGTCACCTTCAGGCCTGACAAAATAGCAAAACTCCCAATGCTGACATCGATAAATGTAATGACAACAGAAAATAAATTTTTATAAGTACAGAAATGTACATCGATCCTTTGAACATTAAATAATACATATGAACAAGATGCAACTTAAAAATAAAAATCACTGTATCATTATATCATGAAAGCTGTCTTTGATGAACATCAAATGCTGTAAGCAAATATTCAAGATCTCAATGAGTCAAAGTCTAGATCTATGATGAATTCATTCAGAAAAGTATGATCCAAGTTCAAAATTAAGAGTTAACATTGAGGGGGCATTTCATGTTCATGACAGAAATTAAACCGGTACTGCATTTGTGATGGACTTATTGATGAACTGCAGTTCAACAATTCGCTGAAACGCTCAGATGAGATTTGCATGCATTAGAATGTCGAACATGTGGACTCTTCAAGTACAGGCAGAAAGGCCCCCCCCCCCCCCCCCCCACACACACACACACATATTCAAACATGCACACAGTAACACATTTAGAGCAACTGAGCAAAAAAGTTCATAGCAAAACTGAAGCCCTGTGCACCCTGCTGCTGTACCCCCTTCCCCCCCCCCCCCCCCCCCCCAGCTTCACCAAATCTACCACATTATGCATACTGTAGCAAACCCACCAACACCATGCACCATAGAGGTCATCTATTCAACTCGGTTTATTAAATTCCTTTGCTCTCCTCTGCGAGTGACTGTGCATACTGACAGCCACAGGCATTCTACTTGTGCACTGTTCCGTGTAAACAAGCGTACATTACCTCTGTATCCAACACCTATTAACAATTTTGGCTTGTGATAGACTACAGAGAGGCTCTGCAAGTAGACCCTATTGCAGTGATGCACAGACTTCGTAGATTGCAAAGACTTGGTAATTCATTAGGGGCTTTGCTTCTTATATAAAATATGCAGGGTTGTATTTTCGTGATAGACTTCACTTACATCTCCATGGGAATGGTGTCTGCCATCAGGTGTATGCTCGGGAAGGAAATACAGTCGAGAACTGGATAGCATAATTCCCTCAATGGCCTTGTCTTCCCACAATAATTGTAGTTCAGCTATGCAAAGTGGGTCGGTTTCTGAACACTTCACGAAGAAGAATTCGCCGAGCGACAAGGTTCGCCACTTTGAATTTTTAGAAAATTTGAAGCTCTTGAAGAAATTGTAGGGCCCATGCTGCCCACACTTTGATCCGACCCACTGTAAGGAAAAAGGATGAAGAGAAAAATCATTAAAATAACACTACTAATAGGGCCCGACATGCGATTATTTGGGGGAACCATCCATATCCACACGTAGTGTAGACTTTCCATAGGGTTCACACACTCCGGATCCGACACACACACTCCAACACACACTTCGTCGTAATATTACACTCCCCCTCAAACATAACACCAAGGGGTCAAACTTCGAATCGAAACTTCATTCGCGTTGACGATGCATGGTGGCGATAAAACACACCAAAAACATGGAAATGCTGTACGAAATATCTAACAAATTATATGAATATGATATGTGTAGCATTACACTTGATTTGTTAAATTTTCACGCGAAAAACTTACCTGAAGTCGATATTTATCCATAATTTTCACGGCGATATTTGCGCTGTTTAAACAGTGGTAGTTTCACTGTCTTCTCGTGAATACACACTTGTTGTTTGATGGTGACGTCACGCATTATTTGCATAATTTATCCCGCTCCGCTACACAAGATTTGCATGTGAGATACGATCGCCACATTAAAACCACGTGATTTGTGTTGGGGGGGGGGGGGGGGGGGGGGAAACAACAACAAAATTGTACCCAAGGCTTATCGATGATTTACATCATAATAGATTAATTGTGACTGCTAGTTCTACCAAAGCCAGAAGTAACAACAACGTTCCATTATTTTTCGAAAATCATGGTGGAATTCGCATGAAGGAAATCGAAATCGATAAGCAAGGGCGCGCGGCATGTCATCAGTGCAGGAGGTACAATGTGCGAATTGTATTTTGCAGCGTATCGAATATGGTACGTCTACACACTGGGTTGTATTATGATATTGATTGCGCCATTTTCAATGTAATACTGAGTAATCAATGCCCACTCGTGCCATGAACTTTACTCGCATTACCTATAATAAAGGATGTAGTAGCGTGGCATATAACTACGCAAAGCTTTCATATATTTTGTGTGTGTGTGCGCGCGTGTGTGTGTGTGTGTGTGTGTGGATATTTTCACAAAATGTGAAAGAGGGTCTCCATGAGTTTCATGAGGGAATTTTTGGGGTTGCGTAGGCCCTATTTTGCAGTGCTATCGAAAAAATTCAGTGACTCGAGCGTCAAAACGAGAGAGAGAGAGAGAGCGAGAGGGGGGGGGGGGGGGGGGGCGGGGGAGATGACGATATCATGATGCACTATACTGCTGACGGTAGGCCCTAATCGTCTGTAAATCTTGTGATGTCCGTTGTTAATACAAAATGACATTTTTCAAGTTTTTGGCGAAGAAAATGCATAACATACAAACAAAAATAAAAGAATATATTCATTATAAGTTTGGTGCAATACATTACATGAACTTTAATTTGTAGATGTCAAAATTGCAAATATTTTTATGGCAAAAGAATTTGAGAAGTGAGAGGAAAGAGGGTTGAATACATTTTAATTCACAGCGATAGGCCCTATATGAAAAATGTGTAGAAAAAATGGATCTAAAGAGGAGAGAGGTTGACATTGGTTAACTCAAAAGAATTTTTTTATGGAATTTGACAAATTTGAAATCTCTGTCAGATTGGCGCCTATATCTCTGTAAACTGGACCAAATGAGAGAATAACGCTTTACAAAAACTAGAAAATGCTGAATAGACTCCTGATCCCCAATATCTAGTTGCATGAACTGCATCAGAAGTGTCAGACCTCCCAATTTGGGATATGAAATCATTTGCAGCAGTGGCTTTGTGAAACACTTTAGAATAAAAAGATATGAATTGAGTTTCTACAGTATACACTTGCAATTTGTGAGCATGGATACGAGACCATTCATCTGTACGGCCCTCTATAGTTTGTTCACAGGCACTCCCCCCAGATTTTAAAGGGATGGTACAGTATTGGTGGAGATGAGAACTGGGCTTTTAACTTTTTGCGAGATACCAAGAAAACACTTATGAAATAGTACAGGGCATACCATTTTAAGAGGAATTCAAAATCTATTTGATGAAAATCGGGTTTGGAATGACTGAAACATCCAAAAACAAAGTAAAACAAAGCAATCGTATGGAGTAGGTGGGTCCCACACTTTATTAGTATATTATAGCTCTGGTTTGGATATCTCAACCTTTTTAAAGCCAATTTTCATCAAATAAACGTTGAATTCCTCATGGAATTGCATGCTTTTTCATATTTCTTAAGAGGTTTCTCATTATCTCACCAGAAAATGTTAGAAACCTGAAATTATGTCTCAACCAAAACTATGCGATCCCTTTAATGTTGGATATGCAAATAAATGGGGACCCGTTTGGCCTGTGGTCATTTTTGTAGAACCAAATCACTATGAATCTCTGGTATTAAGAGATCACGAACCCCCAATATATTATTAGTTATGGATTTCACTACGGGAGTTTATACTTGTTCCTCTTGTCTATGAAGGGGATATCGAATTCCAAAACTAATAATGATATTTAAAAAAATCCTAAGTCGGTCACCGCAAACCGTCTATCCTGGAGAATGAATCTCTTTTCATAAACAAGGATGGATAACAGAATTACTTTTTCTGTTCAAGGCGAAATTTCTCATGAAACCAAAGTAAAATCTAGCTTATGCATGAGTTCTGGCAAGTTAAATGTTTTCCAAAAAAAAATTGAGTTAAACACATATCAAGTTCTAAAAGACTCTGCAAGCTGACAATGGGGTCATTTTTGTAGAACCAAATCACTACGAATCTCTGGTATTAAGAGATCACGAACCCCCTATATATTATTAGTTATGGATCTCACTACGGGAGTTTATACTTGTTCCTCTTGTCTATGAAGGGGATATTGAATTCCAATACAAAAAAAAGAAAAAAAAAAAAAAACGTCCGAAGTCGGTCACTGCAAACCGTCTTTCCCGAACAGAATGATTCCCTTTTCATACAAGGATGGATAATAGAATTACTTTTTCTGTTCAGGCGAAATTTCTCATTAAACCAAAGTAAAATCCTCATAGCTTATGCATGAGCTTCTGCCAAGTTAAATGTTTTAAAAAAGAATTGATTTAAACACATATCAAATTTTAAAAGATTCTGCTAGCTGACAATTTTGTTTTTTGTTTTTGTTTTTGTTTTAAAAACCCATCTTTGGGGAAAAGGCCCTAAAACTGAATATCAATATCTTAATCAACATCAGACAGACAAAATGGAAGCTCAATTTCTTTCCAAGCCCTGGTTACTGAGGTATCCAAAATATTTTTGGTTCATGTTAATTTCTGAGCAAGGGCAAATGGACGTGTCCATACATCTTCCACTTGAAACCACAATAAAGAACTATAAATATTACAGAGAAAAATGCATTTAACGCTAACATTTCGTACAACTCTCCATATACACTTTAAAAACCCCTTATCAATTCCTTAAAAAAAAAAAAAACCTTTCAGGAATATGAATACATCTGAGAGTAGACAAGATAACCAGAATGATCTGTCAATCAACACTTGGAAAAACATCCCTTGCACTATACTTTGCATTGAATCTTTGTCTATTATACTGATACCAACTAACTACAAACAACTAACCACAAACATCTCATGCAAGGGATTTATCAATCCTAAAATACGGTCTCCTTAAAAAAAAAAAATAACACACACACACACACACACACACACAAACAAAACTTAATGAAGTGCATCGTTAAAACACTACTACACACACTCACACGACCCGTCATAGGTCTTATGCAAAATTCATTAACAACACTATACAACCCCCAAAAACAACAATAACAACACACACATGCACTCAAAACCAACACACCTTAAGATTTTCAAGACACAAGCACTCAAAAATAACCACACACGCATTGCAAATTGTACATCCTGAGCTATCGAATAAAAACTAAAACAATCACCATCTATTACATTAAAAGGCAGAAATACACAAAAACAGCACACTGTTGTACCCAGAGTTAGGCAGAAAATCTACCTAAAACGTAAGCATACTCTGGATTAGGACAGCATCTCATGTGACCTGTAATTGGAGGTCGGCTAACCCCAGCTGTTTCCTCCTGCCGAGATTTAGTTTTATAGAACCAGATTTCTGAAATGTTCACATACTAATGCTAACCTTTATCTATGTGAAAATACCCGTCTGAGCCATGACATGTCTGGCCTGACTGACCCTCACGCTCCTTTTCCGGGCTCCCATAGAAACCTGTGTTAAATGCAGCATATTCCATAAATCATAACAAATCAATCGAATCATAGATTTTTTTTTTTAATTGAAGCAGATGAAGGGAAATTTTCTCTGCTTTCAAGCAAACAACATTCTATAGTTGGGGATGTTTTCCAGTTTTAAAAAAAGTTAAGAGCCTCCATACGAGACTCATCATCCAGTCTGAGTCCGCTAGAGCAGACAAGGTCTGCACTGAAGTGAATAAAATGATTTTATTTCTTCCCAAACCAATACATAATGTGCACATTGCCAAGCTCGCCGGAACACTTCTGTTTTGTTTTTGTTTTTGTTTTTGTTTGTTTTTTTTTTTTTGGGGGGGGGGATCTCGACGGGGGCACATTGATGTGACGGTGTGAGATCCTCGGCGAGGGAGAGAAGCGACCGAGCGGGGGAAGGTGTGCCACGGTAGGGACTTTTTGTAAAAACAGAGTACAAAAGTTGGATGAGCGTTCGTTTTATCACAATCAATGGAAATTACCTTTACTTAATAAGACTTTCGCCTGCTGGCTCTGCAGGCTTTTTCAGATCGAGCGTTGTGAGAAGGACTTCCCACGAGCCGACGTAGCTGGCGCACGCTGATCTGAGAAAATGGGATCAGCATAGGGCTCACACCCATAAATATTTCCCCATAGGGATGTGTGTCAAAAATCAAATTTCAAAAAATTCTGTAAAATAGCTGGGAGAAATGAGGTGTTTCAGCTTCACTAACCTGGATAAGTTAGATATACCCTTTCATCCATCAAATTTTCAGGGTGGATTATTCAGTTCAAATTCTGTCCAGGGGACCGCAAAGCCAGACTACGAGTTCTTGTCACTCAAAAAATCACACATTTTCCGTACACGTACCCAATGAAATATAGTCCCTTCAAATTCCACCAGAAAAGCTTTCATCTTCCAACCAAAATGCAATTTGTAGAGGAATTCATACTCAATATCTACAGCTATTCAGTTTTTTGCCAAACTACATCATTGATTTTTAATTAATTTTTTTCTTCTTTTATTTTGGTATCTTTGGTACGAATTTGTGAAGGGGTCTGGGACATTCCATTGTATTTACGGGTGTGAGCACTATATTGAGGAAAGTGAGTATAGTTGTCCCAGGCCTCGGTTGAAGGTTCTCCCTTGTTGTTTCCGAATGTGAATTACTTCCCTTATCCAGCGTGAGGTTTTTCCAGAGTCTCTGGCTAGGATGGAACACTTCTTCCAATTGATGTGGTGGTTTTCCCTGGCCACATGGTCGCTGATGGCCGACTTGTGCATGTGGGAAGTGGATCCTTCCTTTTTCCTCTTGTGTAGTAGGATGCACTAACTGTGTCTACCTCTAGTTTGTGTTCATTTTTTCTGGTACCGAATTTTCTAGCTGGTTCTCCAATGTAGCTTCTTTCACAGTTACCACATGGAATCTGTATAAACTAACCCCGATTGGTCATCGATGGATCGTTTGTCTTTAGGGTGGACTAAGATGTTCCTGAGTTTCTTGTGTGGCCTGAATGCTGTGGAGATGTGGTATTTCTGGCTTTCTTTTTTGGCTTTCTTGAAGGACCAGCCAGGGTATCCCAATTTCCTGAGAGAGGACTGGATGTAATCTTCCTCTGCCTTCAGGTCTGCTTCCTCCGTGACGATGCTGTCACATCCTCAATATACGATCCAATGTATTCTCTCAGATCGGCGTGCGCCAGCTACGTCGGCTCGTGGGAAGTCCTTCTCACAACGCTCGATCTGAAGAAGCCTGCCGAGCCAGCAGGCGAAAGTCTTCTCAAGTAAGGGTAATTTCCATTGATTGTGATAAAACAAACGCTCATCCAGTTGATTTTCCAATCAGATGAACCTTTTCAGCGAGAGCACAAAAGTTGCGTTTATAGAATATTTAAAAGCAAATTTCTAGGGAATTAAACATAGTGGGAAAAAAAATCATTGCCAAGTACTATGATTATAATATCCGGGAGGTACACTATTCTATGTGACGGTGTGAGATCCTCGGCGAGGGAGCAAAGCGACCGAGGAGGTGGGAGGGGGATACCCCCTCCCCCCCCCCCCCCCCCCCCCCACGGTAGGGACTTTTTGTAAAAACAAAATACAAAAGTCGCATTCATAGAGTATTTAATATAGTGAAAAAAAATCATTGCGAAGTACTATGATTACAACATCCGGGGGTAATTACTTTATGTGATGTGATGTGAGATCCTCGGCGAGGGAGCAAAGCGACCGAGGGGGGGGGGGGGGGGGGGGGATACCCAGCTTCCACGGTAGGGACTTTTTGTAAAAAGAGAGTACAAAAGTCGCGTTTATAAAGCAGTTAAAAGCAAATTTCTAGGGAATTAAACATAGTGAGAAAAAAAAATCAGTGCGAAGTACTATGATTATAAAATCCGGGTGTACATTATTTCATGTGATGTGAGATCCTCGGCGAGGGAGTAAAGCGACCGAGGGGGGGGGGGGGGGGTGGGAGGCGGATACCCCGCTTCCACGGTAAGGACTTTTTGTAAAAACAGAGTACAAATGTCGCGTTTATAGAGCAGTTAAAAGCAATTTTCTAGGGAATAAAATATAGTTTAAAAAAATCAGTGCGAAGGACTATGAATATAACATCCGGGGTATGTAATGGTGTGAGATCCTCGGCGAGGGGGGGGGGGGGGGGGATACCCCCCTCCCACGGTATAGACCGGGGGCCCAGAAGATTTATTCAGCTGAAAAGGGTCACACTTTTTGATGGTCTCATCGTATAAGGATGTGGCCAAGGGTCAATAAAACGAATTGATGGCAAGTCACATCCTGTACCGTAAGCCTAGGGACCACAAAAAGGGACCACGAAAAATGGATTTATTCAGTCGAAGGGGGTCACGGACAAAAGTTGGTGGATATTGTTCCTTTGGGTGTACTTATCATGAAAACAGCAATGCCAGCTATTTTATCCTGTACGGGGTCCCAGACAGTAACTGTAGTCCCATAGGGCCCCACAAATATGGTGTTATTCAGCTGAAAAGGGTCACGGCTAATTTCTCTTGCAATGGAAGTAGTTCCCATCAGAGATATCCAAAACACCAATGCCAGCTATTTTATCCTGTACGGGGCCCCAGACAGTAGCTCCAAAGGGCCCCACCCCCATAGGCCCTACGTACAAACACACACAAACACTGATTTTATTCAGTTGAAAAGAGTCACGGCTAATTTCTTTTGCAATGGAAGGAGTACCAATCAGAGATATCCAAAACACCAAAGCCAGCTATTTTATCCTGCACGGGGCCCCAGACAGTAGCCCCAAAGTGCCCCATCCCCTATAAGCCCTACGTACAAACACACACACACACATTGACTTTATTCAGCTGATAAGAGTAACGGCTAATTTCATTTGCAATGGAAGTAGTACCCATCAGAAATATACAAAACACCAAAGCCAGCTATCTTATCCTGGACGGGGCCCCAGACAGTAGCCCCAAAGTGCCCCACCCCCATAGGCCATACGTACAAACACACACAAACATTGATTTTATTCGTGCAGCTGAGAAGAGTCACGGCTAATTTCTTTTGCAATGGAAGGAGTACCCATCAGAAATATCAAAAACACCAAAGCCAGCTATTTTATCCAGGACGGGGCCCCGGACAGTAGCCCCAAAGGAGCCCCCCCCCACCCCCCGGCACACACACACACATTAGTTTCATTCAGCTAAAAAGGGTCACGGCTAATTTCTTTTGCAATGGAAGTAGTACCCATCAGAGATATCCAAAATACCAAAGCCAGTTATTTTATCCTGCACGGGGCCCCAGACAATAGCCCAAAATGCCCCCTTCCCCCTCTCAACATACACACGCATACACACACACACACACACACATACACACATTAGTTTCATTCAGCTGAAACGGGTCACGGCTAATTTCTTTTGCAATGGAAGTAGTACCCATCAGAGATATCCAAAATACCAAAGCCAGTTATTTTATCCTGCACGGGGCCCCAGACAATAGCCCAAAATGCCCCCTTCCCACTCTCAACATACACACGCAGACACACACACACACACACATTAGTTTCATTCAGCTGAAACGGGTCACGGCTAATTTCTTTTGCAATGGAAGTAGTACCCATCAGAGATATCCAAATACCAAAGCCAGTTATTTTATCCTGTATACGGGGCCCCAGACAGTATAGCCCCAAACACGGGTAATTTCTTTTGCACTGGAACAAGTACCTATCAGAGATATTCAACACACCAAGGCCAGTTATTTTATCCTGTACAGAGCCCAGACAGTAGGTCCACAGTGTCCCATCCATTATACATGTACTGTGAATCAGCTGAAAATGGCCTTACAAATTCTTTTGTAACGTAAATATCAGGGCCTACTGAACAGAGATATCACAAACACCAAAGCAAGTCATCTTATCCTGTATACGGGGTCCTATAGGTCACAGTAGCCAACACCCAAGATGATTTGCAAAGGAAGCATACTTCTGTATAGTGCACAACCGAGATAACCATATTACGAAAACCAGTCATTTTATCCTGTACTGGGCCCAGTACAATAGCCATAAAGTGCCTCTCCCCCACATAATTATTATGACATCATTTAGCTGAAAAGAGTAATAGTTGTTTTTCTTTTACGATCGAAGTAGGCTTTAGCTTACATCGTAGATACCCAAAACATCAAAGCCAGTTAGGTTTTCCCAGCCAATTTCGCACTTTTGTCGGTTCATTTGATAGAAGGTTCGAATTCGTAAAATGGGTATTCAAATTGGCTGGTACCCTACGTTCATTCAAATTCGCCTTGACTTGCCGAAAAGGGTATTTCAGTCATTAAATTTCGCGAAAGACAGTCAAATTCCAAACGTGTTCATTCATATTCAAGTCATGCTATTTCTTTGTTTCAGATCATTTTAACGTGCCTTTCTATGTATGTTTTCGTTTCATCTATAAATTACCGTTATAAAGCAGTAAAAGTATCATATTTCTTATCTTATAACTGGATTTGGTTGTTCTGTAACGCTCCTTCTCTTTCATATACATGTCATTATAGGCCTATACGTGTACCAGTAATGCAGATTAACTTCATTTTTTTAGTCATGACAGCACAATAGATATAGACGTATCTCTAGAAGACATAGAAATAATTATAAAAAAAAAAACCCCAAACATTAATTTGAGGATCATAATAACCTTGACTTCCTGGAACTGGCCGACCGCTCGTAATAAAGCGCTCGTAACGGCCAGATAATTTGCGGCTTCTTACTTGTTCGGATTCAAAAAGCACGTTAAAAAAAAACTGGTGTCAAAGTCTCTTAAACGAATACGAAAACATGAAATGTTATGATGCTTACAAAACAATAACTACGATGAAAGAAAATAAGGAAAGAGCTCAAGCATGAACATATCTGTTTAATTGACTGCAGAGCATGTTAAATTAGATGGCCAGAAATCAATTTGAATGAACGAGCGCAGCATGTGATCACGTGACTATATCATTATGAATTTATGAATGAACGGATAGTGGAATGGTGCTTGTCTTATAAATGGATTTCAGTTGAAAAAGTGTTATTTAGAATAAGGTTAGCAGTAATGTGAATGTTTCAAAATGAATTTGAATGAAGAGATAATGACATTGAACTACCATGTCATCTAGGCGATTTTTTTTTTTTGCTAAATTTGATTCAACATTAAAGAATTCGATTAAAAGAGGTGCGAAATTGGCCCGGATGCAGGGCCCTTGACAGGTATAGCCCCAAGGTATTCCCACCCCATATGAATTAAGTGTTTTTAGGTGAAAAGAGTCATGTATGCCTAATTTTCTTGGCAGTGGAATTAACAGCTGAGATACGTAAAACACTAACCCATCCAGTTATTTTTATTCTTTAAGGGGCCCCCAGCCAGTAGCTGGAAAGTGCTCCCGTATTATTTTATTCTAAGTGAAAAGAATCACTGCTATAATTTCTTTTGCAATGGAAGTAGTACTCAAACGAGGTATCAAAAACACCGAAACCAGTTATAGCTGTACGGGGCCTCACGGATTGTTCCTAAAGTGTCCCCACATGTAATTCCACAATCAAGATCTGCATCCCGATCTATTCAATCTGTCAGATCGGGAGAGAGCGGCAAAAGTGTACGGGGACCGGGAGCATCTAGCAGCAGAATTGGGGTGATGGGGTTGGATCTGGCAATTTTACAGATCGGGAAGAAATTTTGAACTGGTTCAAAGTTTCTTCCCCATCTCCCCATCAAGATTGACCTATTTTGAATCGTAGCTCAAACGGGGAGAGAGCAGTGACAGTGTAAATACCGCGGGATGAGCGTAACAATTCCAGGTTTTTCTGACCGTAGTAACAGCGGCACAAGAACGGGAAGTAGTCTAAACTAGACCCCGACGACATGGTCCCGCTGCTGCGCCGCTTTCTTGATCAAAGCACGACCTTCCCGCTTTAACGACGCTCTCATTAAGTTGTGTACTCTCGTTTAAAAGTAAGGCCTGTTCCTACGACGCTTCATTCCTGCTTCAATAACGCTGTTGGCCGCTTTAGCTACGCTGTTCCTACGCTTTCCCAGACTCAATTACGCATGTCTTCCGCTCTCGCCGTTCTAAAATCGAACGTAGCAGATACGCTGGAAAATGTTTGCCAGAACAGCAAAACTGATGATGATGACATGGATGAGGAGGACGTTGTCGTTGTCGCGAAAATGAAGACGAAGGAGCGCATATTTAAGAAGAAGAAGAGACGCAAACTATAAAGAGAATAAAGCAAAACACTTTGGAGCTTCTGTCTGGGGCCCCGTGCAGGATAAAATATCTGACTTTGGTATTTTGGATATCCGATGGGTACTACTTCCATTGCAAAAGAAATTAGCCGTGACCCTTTTCGGCTGAATGAAACCAGTATGTGTGTGTGTGTGTGTGTGTGTGTGTGTGTGTGTGTGTGTGTGTGTAGGGGACACTTTTATTTGGGGCTACTGTCTGGGCCCCGTACAGGATAAAATAACTGGCTTTAGTGCTTTGGATATCTCTGATGAGTACTACTTCCAATTGCAAAAGAAAGTAGCCGTGACCCTTTTCAGCTGAATAAACCCAATGTGTGTGTGTGTGGGGGGGGGGGGGGGGGAGGGGGAGGGGATAAGGGGGCAATTTGGGGCCACTGTCTGGGGCCCCGTGCAGGATTCAATAACTGGCATTGGTATTTTGGATTTCTCTGATGGGTACTACTTCCATAGCAAAAGAAATTAGCCGTGACCCTTTTCAGCCGAATGAAACTATTGTGTGAATATGTGTGTAGGGGGGGGGGGGGGGCACTTTGGGGCTACTGTCTGGGGCCCCGTACAGGATAAAATAGCTGGCTGTGGTGTTTTGTATATCTCTGATGGGTACTACTTCCATTGCAAATGAAATTAGCTGTTACTCTTATCAGCTGAATAAAGTCAATGTGTGTGTGTGTGTTTGTACGTAGGGCTTATAGGGGGTGGGGCACTTTGGGGCTACTGTCTGGGGCCCCGTGCAGGATAGAATAGCTGGCTTTGGTGTTTTGGATATCTCTGATTGGTACTCCTTCCATTGCAAAAGAAATTAGCCGTGACTCTTTTCAACTGAATAAAATCAGTGTTTGTGTGTGTTTGTACGTAGGGCCTATGGGGGTGGGGCCCTTTGGAGCTACTGTCTGGGGCCCCGTACAGGATAAAATAGCTGGCATTGGTGTTTTGGATATCTCTGATGGGAACTACTTCCATTGCAAAAGAAATTAGACGTGACCCTTTTCAGCTGAATAACACCATATTTGTGGGGCCCTTTGGGGCTACTGTCTGGGACCCCGTACAGGATAAAATAGCTGGCATTGCTGTTTTCATGATAAGTACACCCAAAGGAACAATATCCACCAACTTTTGTCCGTGACCCCCTTCGGCTGAATAAATCCATTTTTCGGGGTCCCTTTCTGTGGCCCCTAGGCTTACGGTACAGGATGTGACTTGCCAGCAATTCATTTTATTGACCCTTGGCCACATCCTTATATGATGAGACCATCAAAAAGTGTGACCCTTTTCAGCTGAATAAATGCTCTGGGCCCCCGGTCTAGTAGGGACTTTTCGTTAAAAACAGAGTATAAACGTCGCGTTTATATAGCATTTTAAATGAAATTTCTAGGGAATTGAATATAGTTTTAAAAAATCACTGCGAAGGAGTATGATTATAACATACGGGGGCACATTAATAATGACGGTGCGAGATCCTCAGCGTGGGAGGGGGTATCCCCCTCCCACGGTAAGTAGTTTTTGTAAAAACAGTATAAAAGTCTCGTTAATAAAGCATTTTAAATCAACTTTCTAGGGTATTAAAAAATATCACTGCGAAGAGCTATAAGGGATCATAACTTATGAAAACTATTCATTTTACTGTACGTACGGGCAGAGCGAGAGAGTCCCTTTCACTTTGACATTCGTTTGAAATGTATTCATTAAAAGCTTAAACGTGATCGCATTGTTCGAGCAAAGAAAATTATTCTCATATTACTATAGAAAGCATAGAAGAAAGGGAAAAATGAAAGGTTTATGAAAGGTATATGCTTCAGGGGGCACACTGGAGGACGCGAGGCTACCATCTATGCACTTAATTTACTCATAAATAAATTTCGCATTTTCAGATGTAAAATTGACAACTTTTAGGCAAGAAAAGTGACCTTTATGTTCATTTTGGTCTTTAAATAATTGAATAATTATTTGTTACAGGGGGCACTTGGGGGGGGGGGAGGGGGGCAAAAACTCGTTTTGCCCCCGCCCCCCCCCCCCCTTCCTGGTCTCTGTCCGGTTGTAAAACCTAACGATATAAATTGAAATTAACAACTTAACCAATATCAAAACTTAACTTGCACCTTCAAATGATAATATATCTGTGATATGATCATCAATAAAAATCATAAAATTAGATTAAATCACACAAAATATGACGTTTCAATAAAAACAAAATAATTGACATTTTTACTACTACCTTTAACCTGATCAAAAATTCTCCAATATTCGTACTAACATGTTAAGATATTATACCTGCTGTGTAAAATTAAGAATAAGAAAAGCACTCTAAGAGCGCAGACCTCCGCCAAGCAGCTACTTTCCACCGATGATCTTACTCTTCCCAAAGAGATTTTTCTCTTCTCCACTACTGGGGAAAAGCTCTTTGGGCTCTTCCAAAGAGATCAGTGATTTCCACCTATAGGTATACATGCTGAAAAATCGCCCGATTTCCCAATATAGAAGCCTTTGTTACGTCATAAACCCTCAGATGCGCGGCGCGCCACGCCCTAGCAGAAAGTGGAGCACGCACTCTTAAACCTCATAAAAATGTGCACCTTGAACTCCCAAGTTCATTGACCCTACTTGCCAAAAATCAAAAATCCTTCATAAATTCCCCTCAAATTCTCGGATCGCTACCAAAATTTAATCATCTGTTACTTGTGTCATTCTCAACCGTTCCTGTACATTTCATTCAAACCCATTAACTACTTTTTAAGTTATTTTGCACACAGACAAGCCAACAATCCAACGGTAACGAAAACATAACCTCCTCCCTTAAGGGAGGAGGTTTGGCGGAGGTAATAAGAACAAAAAACCGTGGAAAATCATTAAACAAACACCATGATATGATAATACACAGCCCAAGAGATGAAAATCATTGACCACTGCGACCTTCAACTTTGTCGGAATTCACCAAATCCCCAAAGTCACAATAATGACAGGCATCTTTAAGTGATGCACCTGAAGTAAAAACCTGGTGGCCATACCTCTGTACTATAAAACATCACCGAAAACATATGAAAACAATATATTGCCCATAAAAATTCAATGACTGCTCATTTTTATGAACTTGAACAAATTTACAAACAATGTTTACTAGAGAGAGAGAGAGAGAGAGAGAGAGAGAGATTGCAGTAACAAATAAAGTGCACCGTAAAATGAAATGAAAACATTTAAACGAAAAGATTTCAACTTTTCAACAGTCGCATGAAATATGGAATGGGAGATTGTCTATATCTTTCTGTTCTCGTCCGAGGAATGGCAAGTTGTGAGGCAGTACGAACCTGACGTCGAGTAGCGGATTCCCTCCTCTCCAGGCTGAAAATGACGATGTTTGGAATGCAGCAATGACTTCATAGCATATTGGATATTCCCTTCGCTGCCTTGAATAAAGACTAAGCGCGTCGCGTTTACAACAGAACACATGTGGACGAACAGAAGACGGTGCTCTTCTTTGTATAGCGGTTTAGTTTCGATTCAGAAGTATAGGGATATAAAAACGAGACCAAATTAGTTAAAAATTCATTTATTATGACTAAGCTACTCATCTGGAAATGCTATCATAGCTTGATAAACATATCTATGTCCGACAAACAAAATGACACCAAAAAGGTTTTGCCACCTCAGGTGGTACCAATAACCCATTTTCGGGTCTTGGCCCATGGACTATATACACTGATGTCATGAGCGCGATCGAGCCCGAGCAAGCGGAGAGAGTGAGGGGTGATTTGATGCATGTTTTGCTTGTTTTATCGACTTGAAACAGTCCCACTTGTTTAAAGTATAAAGCAGTATATATTGATGTAGATTACTATCGAACAATTTGCCTATAAAATAGTATCATCCAAATAAACTTCCTGTTTTAATATTTACACTGAATATCATGACCGCGGCCAAGCGAGAGCGAGAGGAGTGAGCGAGGGGGAGGATGTGGGAGGGAGCGTCCCCCTCCATGGTGAGAACATTTTGCATTTTGATGTTGTAAATGGTGCAATTTGATGCAGGTATTTTGCGTGTTTTATCGACTTGAAACAGTCCCACTTGTTTAAGGTATCAGCACATTTTGAAGTAAATTGTTATTGAACAATTTACCTACATGGTATAATTCAAATAAACTTCTAGTAATAATTCTTACACTGATGTCATGAACGTGACCGAGCCCGAACAAGCGGAACGAGCAAGGGGGGAGGTTGTGGGAGGGGGTTGTCCCCCTATAAATGGATTATGGAATGACGGTGTGAAACGACAAATTACTGGCAGCAATATCGGGAGAATGGTTTATGGATTACATGCGAGCGAGCGGAGCGAGCGAGCTTTAAAATTTTGACATTTTACAGTCCCAAAACTGCCGTTTGTAGCCATATTTTTTTTTGGTTTGGAAATAAAGGGGGGGCCGCAAGATTAAATGCGAGTAAGTGAAGAGAGCAAGCTTGAAAATTTTGACATTTTACAGTCAAAAAAATACCATTTGGAGCTATATTTTTTCGCTTTGGAAATAAAGGGGGGAGGGCGCACCGGTCGGGCGCAATTGCCGGCAATTACTGGCAGCAACATCAGGAGAAAGGCATAACAATTGAATGCGAGTGAGCTTGAATATTTTGACATTTTACAGTAACAAAAAAAAAAAAACAACCTGCTGTTTGTTGCTATATTTTTTTGCTTTGGAATTTAAGGGGGGCGCATCGGGCGCAACTCCTAGCAATTACTGGCAGCAATATCAGGAGAGCATAACGATTGCATGCGAGCGAGCGGAGCGAGCGAGCTTGAAAATTTTACATTTTACAGTCCAAAAGCTGCCGTTCTTAGCCATATTTTTTCGCTTTGGAAATTAAGGGAGGGGGGCGCATCGGGCGGAACTGCTGGCAATTACTGGCAGCAACATCAGGTGAATTGCATAACGATTAAATGCGAGCGAGCTTGAAAATTTTACATTTTACAGTTCAAAAACTGCCGGACTTAGCCATATTTTTTCGCTTTGGAAATTAAGGAGGGGGGGGGGGGCGGCGCACCGGGCGCAACTGCAGACAATTACCGGCAGTAACATCAGGGGAATTGCATAAAGATTAAATGCGAGCGAGCTTGAAAATTTTGACATTTTACAGTCTAAAAAAACTGCCGTTTGTAGCTATACAATTTTCGCTTTGGAAATTAAGAGGGGGCGGGGGGGGGGGGGGGGAGGACGCCCGGTGCGCCCCTCCCCCTGCATCCGCCACTGGTAGTCAAGGGTGTCGGTTTATGTTCATGACTGGGGGAGGTATGACCAGCGAGGTGGCGTCGAAGTGACCAAGCATGGGAAGGATGTCCAAAATCTATCTAAATAATAAACACTGTATAGAATACACTTGTACTAGTAGATATGTATAAAATCAGTGCTGCCAGAACCAGGAGTGCGAATTGTTTTTGCCCACGATTTTTTTTTTTTTTTTTTTTGTCCCCCATGCAAAATTTCAAAAAAAAAATAGATAAAAAATAACTATCATTTACTGTCCGGCGTTGAGGTCGCTCGCAGACTGAATTTTTTTTTTTTTTTTTTTTTTAAGGGTCTGAAGGGGGGTGCGTTCGCACTCAACGCACCCCCCTGGTGACGCCCATGTGGAAGGATTTGTTATCACGCGCTCCACATGTTGATCCCACTTTAAATCATTTTGGAGATTAAAAAAAAAAATCTCCTCGCGTCGTATGTTGATCGATGATATAATATAACGACCTTTAACTAGTGACCAATGTGTGTATTTACGTATGCTTGTACCGTATGTCACTACTCGCTACTTTCTTTTATTTCTTTTCTTCTCTTCCTTCCCCATCGCCCTCTTGTTTTTTGTTTTGTTTCTCACCTCAGCTCGTTATTTATTTTGCAATACATTGTACATCATTTCCACTCATCTGCATGTAATATTTTTTGGACCTTGTTTAACAAGCTGCGCTTTTTCAAGGTCCCACACAACATTCTATGTAAACATCAACCTGGTTCAATAATTTTTTTGTGTAATAATACACAACAATGTAGGTGTCCCCACGGGTGCACGCCACGAGACCGACCCCCATGAATCATACAGCCCACAAGTCATACAGCCCACGAGTCATACAGCTCACAAGTCACATAGCCCACTAGTTACACAGCCAGCAAGTTCGACACTAAAGGGCTTTTTACACTTGTGTTTCTTAACCCTGGACTTTCCCTGACCCAGGACTATCGTTAGTCCCGTACCAATTTTTTCAGCTTTTTACACTCGCCAATTAGTCCCGTACTATCTCTTGTCCGGGGCTAAGGAGAAAACTGACCTTTTTACACTCGTATTTCTTAGCCCCGGACTTTCCAAACCACATGAATATTCATAATTACGCTGTGTACTGTACACGTACACGCACGCACCGGCAGCACTTGATTACCTCGTTTCTGATTGGTCAGTGAGGGTCGGACTTCGTCTCCGTCGCTTAGCCCAGGATTATTTTTTCGTCCTGTTTACACTCACTTGCTTGGCACCGCAATTGCGGTGCTAACCCCTGCTATTTTGCAGGGCCAG